>NC_092049.1:131883810-132183810 GCF_003086295.3 Arachis hypogaea | reverse complement strand
ACCTGAATGAAAAATTAATTTAGATTCATACCATGAAATAGGAACAAATTATTATAAATAAAACAAACACTTAAAAAATGAGGCCAATAAAAACCTTTCCTAAAACATGAAGCTGTGAAAAAAATAAGTATGCAGCAACATAAAACCTCAGCACAAACAATACGGTATAAGTTATCAACAGGCACAAAATCATATCTAAACAGCAGCATCATTCAGCAACAAAGAACAAACATTTAAAAGGTGTCACTAAATTAATCATTAATAACACTATATCTAAACTCAACAATCACCATTCAGCAATTACAAAACACTGAAAATAGTAGTACATTATAAAACACTAAAACAGCAATACCAGTACATTATTGAACAACAACACCATTCAGTAAGGCAGTGATGACACTAAATTAAATATTAAATACTGAATGAAATTTCAGAAATTAAACAGAGCATTAGTAAGGCAGAAATTAAACAGAGTATTAGTAAGGCAGAAATTCAAAAGTTCAAAACAACACTAAATTAAACAGAGCATTAGTAAGGCAGAAGAAGAAGAACATTAGCAATAATATTTGAGCAAAAATTTCAGAAATTAAAAGGAAGAAGAAGAACCAAACATTCAGTAACCAAAGCCATCAGCGGCCGGTTACCGGTCCGATCCAACCGACCAATTCCTGACCAGTTCAGCAGTTTTCAAACAGTTTTTTTATCAGCGGTTATTAACAACGAATTAGACCGTTTTTATTGTCGATTTCTGGTTGAACCGATTCAATCGGCCGGTTCGATTCGATTTTCAGAACCATAATCTATACTCTGCATCCATGGCTCCGATCTGCACATAAAGTTTAGGATTGAATATCTAGACATAAAGCTTGCTATATTACATATATGTGGGTGATCAAATGAACTGACAAATACAGAAATAAAATATATTTATTTATACGTTAAAATCAGTTATTAAAATTAGTCATTATATATTTATGTATAAATATATGTATAATTTAACTTATTTTTAATGTGTTCTAATAGACTAATAGTATATTCAACTTAAGTGAACTTAGCTTCAACCTAAAAATTAAGTAAAAAATGAAACTTGCCAAATATTAGATCATATACTCAAATAATAATGTGAAACTTCTAATACATGTTAGATATATAAATGATTCATGATATGCATAAGAAAAGAAGACTGAATAAGCTTATTACAAGCTGTAATCTACGTGGATTTAAGAAACTAAGTCCACAAAAGTCTGCTTTTGGAATATTTGATTGACTATTTTTTTTATCGCGTTTTTGTCACTCAATTTTTTTTTTAAATAATTATTTGAGCAACTTTCATTTGATATCTTCAATCGTGGGTCAATGGTAACTAATAACAACAAAATATGCGCTAGCTTTTCACATCGCCAAAGCGATTTGCACAGTTGATTTTTAACTTCTCTAGCAAATTAATAATTTCGTTCAACTTTGAATGTTATACTGCATGCTCAGCGAAATTTTAGAACATGGGTTTCTTGAGTTTGAATACTAAATTACCAAAATTATGTTCCAACACATGCTATTGCCTATTGGACTGTGTCTCTGTGAGAAACCTATCACATACCAATTCGAACACAAGACCTGATACAAAATACATTAATTAGAAAAATTTGTTCCAAATAAAAAAATATTATATGTTTAAAATATAATTCTTTTAAAAAAAATTTTAAATATTATGTCATAAAATTATTTTTTTTGAAAATTTAAGTTGATAAAAATAAATATATAAATGATTATATATAATTTTCGGTAAATATATTTTGGGAAAATCATCAATCTTGCCCAAAAAACTTGGGGTAGTTAGGTCTGCCCATCGATATAACCTTTATTGTTCAAAATTAAAAACCGCTTTTTAGATTATGAAAAAGTATAGGGTACTAACGTATTATCTGTCAACTTATTGTCAACAATAATTATTTATTATATTTTAAACATATATATAAAGAGACACATTCAGAAAATATATTTATAAAGACACTTCTAGTAAACACAGTCATAAAAAAGATATTTTTATTAGACACATCTACAAAGACACTTTCATTAAACACGGTTATAAATAAGAGTTGGCAGAAATTGGCAGAAATGCTGTTGGTAACGTAACGGGATTGTTAGATTATATATATATATATATATATATATATATATATATATATATATATATATAAGTACATAATTATTTACGACGAAATTTTCTTTTACAACTGTTTACAAAAAATCATCACACTTTTGTTGACAATAATTTTATAAGTAAATTGTCAAATTATTCCTTAAAAGATCATGCATTCTTTAAATTAGTCTCCGAAAGATTAAATTAATCAAAATTGTCCTCGAAAGATTTAAAAATAATCACGTTAGTCTTTCCATTCATTAGGTCACTAATGGTGTTAATGTTTGATGAAGTGGTATAACAGTCTACCATACAGAGCTTTACGCTTAAGCTGTAAAACAGAGGTGGTGTGGTATTATGACCTCTAAAATAATATATATATATATATATATATGTAATATTGAAAAGCATGCAGTATACGAGGAGTCTTGAAAAATGGGTAAAGCAAAAACGCAGCACTCCGGAAACAAGATTACTTGCGTGCGAAGAAATCTAAGGTTCATAAGTATAATTAAACAGAAAGTAGGAATAGAGGGTAAAGAGTACAAAATAACAAGCTCCTAACTCAGTCTACGAAGCTAAGGCTGGCCGGAGAATATTTACATACAAAATATACAATCTATAACCTAAAATACATGTTTAAAACCCTAGTTCTCCATAAACCTCTAAGAGGTGCAACAGTAAAGCATATATATACATGAGGAGAGTCTATACATATATAGCAAAAGACCAAAGGTAAAATCCCAAAATGAATCCACTTCGTTGTAGAAACTCCAGACGCCTACCGAGATGCCTCTCGACTTGCATATGAAAAATAATATCATATGGAATGAGAACCAAGGGTTCTCAGCATGGTAAAGATGCCACGCACATAAAATATAAGGTCCCGGAAAAGCTAGAGGCAATCCTAGAACGCCGACACTCATATAATAAAGCTTAAAAGGCTACAAACAGAAAGACAAGCAAACAGAGGCAAACACAGGTAGAATACAAGTAGTACAGATAACAAGTGTAACAATTAGCTACTATAATCAATTAGGCATTTCCAATTAATACACAAGCAAGCAATGCAAACAATATGCACATGATGTATGCCTGTCCTATGGCTGATGAGTCTTATCTGTCGGTTATCAAGCCAACTAGACAAGTCCGGCTGCTAAACCCTGGACTGTTCCCCGTTGCGCATCCCCATGAGTCTATGCATAGCTTTTTCTCTTTTCATTCATATATATATAAACTTTAATCAATGGGAGTTAACCTTCCCGAGAATTTATAAGTGCCCAATCACCCTTACAACGTAGGGTCAACAGAGTATCGAGTCTCGACCTGGAACACGTGGTGGCAAGCCACTGTACTTTACCTAGGAAAACTCATATCTCAGATAATAGAGTGCATATGCCAATAAATATTCATAATAATTTGTAATCATTGCATAATCATATCATTAAAGCCATGGTACCATATACACTCCAAGTGTACACATTTTCATATATAATTCATCACGTTTTCAACCTTGCTTCACTTTCAAGATACCACCATTTCCTAACTCCATCTTGTTACTAGGCTTATTGATAAAATCTAGGGTTAAAAGAATGAAAATAGAGGTTTAGGAGTTCGAACTTTAGCTTTAAAACACAAAACTTAGATTTGTTGAAACAGGGGCCACGCGTACGCAAGTACTTTGCTCACATACGGGAGGTGCCCAACACGAAAGAGTTGGTCGCGTTGCCTGCAGGTGGTCGTGTACGCAACCCCTCAAAAATCATTGTTCGTGTACGCAATATGCCAAACCCGAAGAGTTTGGTCGCGTCGCGTGCAGTGGTCTCGTACGCAAGCTATGCAGAACATCTAAAATGCTGAATGCTGTAGAATTTTCAGTTTTACTCTCCGAACTTCTGACGTGCATAACTTTTTTGTTTTAAAATATTTTTCATCTATTTTTTGAACAACGTAAATTTCACGGACCCAATTTTCATATGAAATAAGTTTGGAACAATTTAGGGATCCGGAAGTCAAGTTATGGCTTGCCGAAGTTCGGCCAAAAATCAGTTTTACACAAAAACTTCGAACCCAATTTTCATTAAGTTACCATTCAAAATCAGCTTAAAATACTTAAATTCAGAACCAACACAAACAATATCACATCAACATCACTCCACATCCTTCCACCACCCATCAAACTCCAATTTTAAATAATTCTAGTACATGAGCTTCACACTTATATCGAAAAAATCATCAACAACCCATTATCTATACAAATTCATTACTATCAACTTGTCAATCATCATTAATGAATAATTTAACATTCTATTTCCATACCCAATATCAAACAACAACCATCTCCCAACCTAGTTCAGACTTATCATCAAAGCACTAAGCAATTTAACATACACATGCATTCATTCTTATCCTATGGTCAGCTAGCCTAAGTTTTCACAAGACATTATATATTAAATACGAGAAACATAAACCATACCTGGTCGATTTCCACGTATAACTCAAGACAACCCACTTAGGCAAAAAGCAAGCCCTCAACACCACAATTCTGCCTCCCAAGCTCCCAACTAAGCCTCTAATATTTTCAATTTTGCTTCCTATCACATATATACATACACCTAACACAATTATCACATGTACATACCCAAATTTAATTCCCAACACACTAAATCAAAGAATTGATAGGGTTAATGATCCTTACCATATCCAAGTGCCAAATAAGTAAGAGTGAGCATTTTTCTCAAACTAATCGGATCCAATAACACAAAAGGACCAAAATCTAAACACCCACCATCTCTAATTTTCGAAAAATAGGAGAAGGAAGAACTAGAATCAAAATTGATACTTCCTTACCAAATTAGTCAACGGGATTTGTAGAGCTCAATGCCGCGAACGCGTGGCCGCAAACGGTGCGGCGATCAGAGCTCGGAGTGAGGAGATATGGTGGTTTGATTGTGAGGTTAGGGTTGGAAGCTCTTCTTCCTCCTTCCCCTTTCTTGTGTAGCGTGGATATCATTTGGGGTAAGAAGAAGATGCTGAGCCTTTAGTTAATGAGGCTTAGGTTAGGCCCTTGGGCCTATTTTGGATCCGATTCAACCGGTTCGGCCCAATTTTTGGCCAAATTCTTTGAAATTAATGTGAAAATTCTTATTTTAATTAGCTTTATCTTATTTTACTATAAAATTTACATTTCTAATCTCTTTTATTAAAAATTCATTCATTGACTAATTATTCGCTAATTTTATGGGGTTTACATCCTACCCACCTAATTAAGAATTTTTTCCTCAAAATTCATATTTAGTTACCTGAAAAAAGGTGTGGGTAGTCCTTTCGCATATCCGATTTGAGCTCCCAAGTATGTTCTTCCATACCAGCCTGACTCCAAGCTACCTTCACCAATGATACTTCCTTCCCGCGCAAACATTTAATGCTCGTGTCGTCGATCCTAACCGGGATTACTGGAAGCGTTAGATTTTTTCTTACTTGAACCGATTCTGGCTCCAGAACATGACTTGCATCAGGAGTATATTTACAAAGCTGCGACACGTGAAATACGTCATGCAGATTCGAAAGATGTGGTGGTAAGGCAATCCTATAGGCTACCGGCCCAATCCTCTTCAGAATTTCGAATGGTCCGATATAACGAGGATTCAGTTTCTTCGTCTTGATCGCTCTACCCACTCCGGTTGTTGGAGTAACTTTCAGAAACACATGTTCACCTTCTTCAAACTCTAATGGCTTCTGCCTTTGATCAGCATAGCTCTTTTGACAGCTCTGAATGATAAGCATTCGACTTTGGATTTTCTTTATCTGCTTAGTAGTTTCAGAAATCATTTCATGCCCTAACAAGCTTTTCTCTCTAGCCTCATACCAGCATAGCGGAGATTGGCACTTTCTTCCATACAGAGCCTCATACGGAGTCATTTCGATGCTCGCATGGTAACTATTATTATATGCAAACTCCACTAGCGGCATATACCGATCCCAGCTCACCGGCTGGTCCAAAACACAAGCTCTCAGCATATGCTCCAAGGTTTGGATTGTTCTCTCTGACTGACCATCTGTTTGAGGGTGATATGTAGTGCTTAAACTCAACTGGGTCCCAAATGCTCGCTGAAAGGCTCCCCAGAACCTTGAGGTAAAATAGGAATCTCTATCAGATACAATGGTAGTAGGCACGCCGTGCAACCTCACAATCTCTTTAATGTACAGTCATGCTAACTCTTCCAACGTACAACTCATCCGAATGGGGAGAAAGTGAGCCAACTTTGTTAGTCGATCCACAATCACCCAAACAGCATCACATCCGGCCCGAGTCCTTGGTAAGCCCGATACGAAGTCCATTGCAATACTCTCCCACTTCCATTGTGGAATTTCTAAGGGATGAAAGGTTCCTGATGGTTTCTGATGTAAAATCTTGACTTTTTGACAAGTTAAGCACTTGGAAACGTGCAACGCCACATCATTCTTCATCCCTGGCCACTAGAACATCGTTTTTAGATCTTGGTACATCTTAGTGCTTCTCGGATGGATAGAAATCCCACTTTTGTGTGCCTCCTTCAAGATATTCTGCCGTAAGTTTCCAACGTCCGGCACAATAATTCGGCCCTTAAATATCCATAATCCATCCTTGTCCTCTGACACTCTCCAATCCTTCCCTTGTTCAATTGCCGGCAATACTTTCTGTAATTCTTGATCGTCTTGATGAGCTTTTAAAAGTTCAGCTTTAAAATCACTTGAAATTTGCAGTTGACTTAAACACAGAGTGCCAAACTCCTCTCTAACTCCCAATTTCAGACCTTCGAATGCTTTTAGCAACTCTTCCTCTCGTAGCATCATCCAAGCAGCGCATAGGGACTTCCGGCTCAAAGCGTCCACCACAGCATTCGCTTTTCCAGGGTGGTAGTTTAACTCGAAGTCATAGTCTTTCAGAAGCTCCATCCACCTCCTCTGACGCATGTTCAGTTCTTTTTGCTCAAAGAGGTACTTCAAGCTTTTGTGATCTGAGAAGACTTGGAACTTGACACCATAGAGGTAATGTCTTCAAATCTTTAGAGCAAACACAATGGAAGCAAGCTCTAAATCGTGAGTCGGGTAGTTCATCTCATGCGGCCTTAACTGCCGTGAGGTGTATGCATCAGCACACACCCCAGACCCTTCAGTGATGTGTCACAGTATACTTCAAATGGTTCACTTGGCTTGGGTAACACCAACACAGGTACAGTGGTCAACCTCTGTTTCAACACTTGAAAGCTTTCCTCGTACTCAGGAGTCCAAACAAATGGTACATCCTTCCTGGTCAGCTTAGTTAAAGGTAAAGTGAGTTGTGAAAATTCTTTAATGAACCTCCGATAATATCCCACCAAACCAAGAAAACTCCTAATCTCTGTCACAGAAGCTGGTCGCTCCCAATTCATTACCGCCTCAACTTTAGCAGGATCCACAACAATCCCCTGTTAACTTACTACATGACCAAGAAATTTCACCTCACTTTTCCAGAACTCGCATTTAGATAACTTGGCGTATAATTTTCTCTCCTTCAAGATTTGTAGCACAGTTTGCAAGTGTTCCACATGTTCTACTTCAGTTTTAGAATAAATGAGGATGTCATCAATGACGACGACAATGAATTTATCTAAGAACGGACGGAAGATTCGGTTCATGTAGTCCATAAACACTGCAAGAATGTTCGTCAACAAAAAAGACATTACAGTGTACTCGTAATGACCATAACGAGTCCTGAAAGCAGTCTTAGGGATGTCTTCATCTCTCACCCTTATCTGGTGATAACCGGATCGCAAATCAATCTTAGAGAAAACTCCAGCTCTTTGTAACTGATCCATGAGATCGTCAATCCTCGGCTGTGGGTACTTATTCTTTATTGTGACCTTATTCAGTTTCCTGTAATCTACACAGAGACGCATCCTCCCGTCTTTCTTCTTCACCAGTAACACCGGTGCTCCCCACAGAGAAACACTTGGTTGGATGAAGCATTTACCCATTAAATCTTCTAACTGAGCCTTGAGTTCGGTCATTTCTAAAGGTGATATCCTATAAGGAGCACTCGAGATCGGGCCTATCCCAGGCACCAACTCAATTGCAAACTTGACTTCTCGTTTAGGAGAAAATTCATCAATGTCATCTGGAAATACCTCAGAAAATTCACAAACGACCGGAATTTTCTCTAGGCTTTGTTCATCTCCCGAAACACCCGTGGTTAATAGCATAACATCCTGACACTCATAACCAGAACAGTTTACTACCATGGAATTCAAATAGTAGCTATTCGCCACAACCGGCCCTTCCGATCCTTCCGGCATAAAGTACACTGATTTCTCAAAACAGTCAAGTAAAATATGATTCTTAGATAACCAATCCAGTCCCAAAATGAGATCCAGACCTGTCATCAGTAAACATATCAATTCATGAACGAGTTCATGTTGTTGAACCCAAAACGAGACTTGTGGACATTCTAATCTAGTCACAACGGCTTCATAATTGGCATTATGCACCTTTATATCATAAGCTAAGACTACAATCTTCAATACTAACTCACTAGCCCTTTCAAATGCTACAAATGAATGCGTCACCCCAGAATCAAACAAAGCACTTAAAATTTTACCAGCTACTTCACAGTTACCTCCGATCAAAGTCTCGGATCCCTCGTCACCTGCTGCAGAAGTGGTGTACACTCTCCCTGGCTGCTGCACTCTACCAAACTCATACTTCTTCTTCTCTGGGAAATTCTAGGCCAAGTGCCCGCGTTGTTCGCAAAAGAAACACACTCCTAGTCCTACTCTGCACAGACCCCAGGGGGTTTTTCCCGCACCTCTGACAGCTCAAGTCCTGCTGTGGTTGCTTTCCATACATTTTTATTTGATTGGCATTATTGTTTGGCCTCCTAAAACTACCTTGGCCCTGATTATATTGCAAAGCAAAATATCTACGCTTGAAATTTCTGCCCCTCGGTGCAAAGTTCCTTTCTTGAGCCCTCTGAAATGGTATCCACTGACATCTTTTCTCTGCTGCCACCTTCCTCACACATTCCTCAACCACCCTACTCTTATTCACGAGTTTAAAAAACACCCTAATCTCCATCGGTACAACGGAGCTCAGAATATTACTCCGGAGGCCCCTTCGTACTTAATGCACTTCCATTTAGCAAAATCCTCAGGCGCACCTTAGCAAATGCGGGAAATCGGCACAGTTCTTTGAATTTGTTAGTATACTCGGCAATAGTCATCTGGCCTTGTTTCAGTTGTAGCAATTCAAGTTCTTTAGTGTTTTTGACCGAATTGGGAAAATAATTTCTATAAAACTCTGTTCGGAAGACCTCCCAAGGTATCATAGCATCATCTGGCTGCAGAATACGTCGTGTTCTCTGCCACCAGTACTGGGCCTCGCCTTGCAGTTGATAAGTCCCAAATTCAACCCACTACTCCTCGGGAACCTGCTGAGCCTGCAGTGCCCGCTCTATAGCCTGAATCTAGTTATCTGCTTCAGTAGGGTTTGAGGTCCCCCTGAAGGTCGGAGGGTGAGCCTTCAGGAAAGAGGCAAGCGTCATTGGACCCTCATCACCATTATTCCTGTTGTTCCCATTATTTATCTGATTACCCAGTGCCTTGGCTGTCACTTGCATAGCCGCAGCCATGTTTTCCAGAGCAGCCATGAAACCTACAGGGTTATTCCCTGCCGGTTCAGGATTTTCATAGCCTAATCTACCTCTACCTCACCCGCGACAGCGTCCACGAGGCGCCATTTGGTTCCTATACACACCAAACAAGTGATATCAAATTGATCAGTCTCAATATCGCAAGTATAGTGCTTCAAGTTCCAAATGCATGCTCATGAACGTTTATGCCATATATATCAGTTAGATATCCTAACAACAAATAGACACACACACACACACACAGAGAATGCACAGAAGCATAGTCAGTCAGTCCCTCAGGCTCTACAGGAATGAACTGCTCTGATACCATAATGTAACAAATGGCACGTCAGTAGTTAAACGGCGTCGTTCTCTCCCAAGTGTTTACACCTCTTCAGTTTCTTACATTCATTCCATTCCATTCTTCTTTCTCTCAGAATAAAATCTCTTCCTATTTTTCGATATTTGCCTTTTCATCTCTACAAAGAAGTAGAAGCAGCGTTGAACGTTGACCTATAGTGTAGTCCGACGACGACATTGTTTAGAAGTTGAAGGTAATAGCTTTGCAAGAACGTTGGTCACGCAAAAATGTTGGAATTTACAAAGATGATATAGAATCTACTGTCAGAACCTACTATATGATGTCTCAAAGATGGTTCACTCATGCTTCTCCAACACTTTTCAATGCCAGAACACCAAGGCCTCAAATAAGGTTTTTCCTATCTTTTTATAGCCTATGTTTTGATTTCCTCCTCCCTTGTGTAAGATTATTTTGGTGTGGTGAATTGATAATTGGAGACATGATTTAATTGACTATGTTTATATGCTTGATAGTTAAATAGTTACTTCCTTGTATTTATAAAAGATGATAGTATAGAGAGAATATATGATACTTTGAAGGAGTGTGCTCTCATCAACAAATGGGCCGGAAAAATTGGTGTTTTTATTCATTTATAAAGGGGAGTATATGATTTAATTGGTGTTTTCTTCAATTTTGCTACTCATCATGCTCAAATCAACAATAATTTAGCCTCTTAAAAACTAATTTGTTGCTACGACAAGAATGACATTTATGGAGGAGAAGGGATTAGTGTTTATATTTATTGGGCTAATTTACATAGTTTTCTTAACATATGTTATTTGCATCCATTGATTAGCCATGTGTAATGCTCACATATCAAAGTAACGTGCGACTTTAGCAAATATTAATGTTGTTAGGGATAGAATAGACTGAAAAATTAACGTAATTAATTTTAAATCTTTTGAGAACAATTTTGATTAATTTAATTTTTTAGGGATTAATTTGAAAAGTGTGTGATCTTTCAAGAAATAATTTGACTATTTACTCATAATTTTATTGTTGGCAAAAATATTTACATAGCGCATAGTGGACACGCGACTTTTTACATTTTCTACCATTTTAAATGCTAGAAATATAATTATTTATGTTGTCTTCTCCTATCAGTTTAAGATTTTGGGATAATTAGTTACATAACATGGTAGTAGAGCTCTATGTCCAAAAGGTCAAGAGTTCGATCTATGATAAACTCTAAAAATAAAAATAGCATAAAACAAATAAAAAATAGTCTATGTAAAAATCAAACAAACCTAAACAAGATTCTTAAAACACCCTATTTTTTATTTTCGATCTTTAACTGAAATACTCAATTACAAAGGACAGAACAAAATTCTAGAGCTCAACAAAATAAGACAAGTTGAGCCAACAAAATATGGACACTCAATCTCACAAATCAAATAATACAACACCCATATAACCAAACAAAATAAAACTCAAATGTCCAAAATACCTAAATAAAAACAAAACAAAACAAGACATTAGAACAAAACCACCAATAAATCCTATTATCAAACTCTTCAAAAGACAAAATTCAATATTGAATTTTATAATAAAATTCTGGTTCGTAACTCTATACCATTCTTCGTCTTCAGTTTTTTTTTTTTTTTTAATTATATTGTCATCTGTTTTGATATTTTTTTTCAGCTCCTCCTTACACAAATGGTTCACCACATTTAAGTACATTGTAAATCGAGTTGAAATTCAAGTTTCTAAGTTCTTGTTTCTTTTTCTGGGCCATCTATATCACTTTCATCACTTGTTCTTGAATTCTTTCTTTTTTTTTCTCCGAGTTTTGTACACCTCCTTTCTTTTTTGTTTGATGATGTTTTCTGCTGTCTTGTTATACCTTTTTTTTTTTTTTAATTTGTGCCCGCTTTTCTTTTATTTTTGTATCCCTCTAATTTTTTAAGTGCTTTTGTTTTATTTTCCTCCTTTCTTAAAGTTGCTTCCTCTAAATTTATCACTCTATTATTAAGGAATATTTTACATATCTTCTCTCTTCCTCTAAGTTTAACTTGTTCCAAACACAAAATATTTTTATAACAGAATAATTAAATATTAATTTTTATGAATGTTATATATATATATATATATATATATATATATATATATATATATATATATATATATATATATATATATATATATATATATATATTAATTTTTATCGGTGAATTCAAGTTTTAATTAATTTATAAGTTTCTTTTTAATTGACTACGAATCTTTAACCGTGAACAAATAAGGCTAAGAAAAATGTATGATAGTTGAGACTTGAGACTGAAATTTATAATTAATGTTACTGTACATTTTGTCTAACTTTTAGTATCATTCTTTAATAAGTATAACCGTGATAATAACCAACTTTTTATGTTACACTCAGTTAATGTGAACAAATTTCATTATACTATCTCAAGGAAGTAAAGCTACTTATAGCTACAGTTTGACTAACTTGTAATTAAGTCAGTTACTTTGACCCCAACTAACGCATAAGTTACGTGAGGCACAAGCACTAACCTTAGTCATGTATTCGTGTACTAACATGAGTAATAAACAAAAGGATTTTCTTCTTCTTTAATTGAGGTGATGAATTTAAAAATAAATAATCAACCAGTTTTATTTGCATATAATAATAATTAAATCTTGGAAGGAGAATTTTAAACAAAGAAATTGTGCAAAAAGAAATGAATATATAAAGACCGCTTTGCTAGCAGCTTTAGCTTATATATATTGGGAATAATATATGTACTAATTTCTTAATAATTTATACTTTATTAAATTTTAGATAATAATAATAATAATAATAATAATAATAATAATAATAATAATAATAATAATAATAATAATAATAAAGTGGTTATTTTGAATAACAAAGGTTATATAAATGTATGTAAGTCTATTTGATTTACATATGCTAAATAACTTTTTACACATGATAAATTTTATAAATTCAACTGTGTAATAATCATATTATATTATTTCGGTAAATAAGTATAAGAACTAATTTTTAATTATAAAATTATTCTTTTAACTCTCATTTTTTGAGAGTTTAGGATTTAAATTTAGAATAAAAAATAATTTAAAAAATTAGCTAAAAAAATAATTTATATATATCACTCTGATCTTCTTTCCTACTCTAATTAAGCCACTTGCTTCCATCATAACTTATATCAATAAAACTTCCAAGTATAATCTTGATTTAAATGAAGAATATTCTTTTAAAAAACAAGAAAAACAGCATATCTATGTCATGGATGTCTTGGCCTAACATATGTACAAGAATTTCCTCCTTAATTTCTTCTGTGTCATTGCTTTCACTTGGTTGATTTACACTATAAAATCTTATTGGCGTATTTTGTGGGAGGATTTGATGAGGGGACCAATTTTATGAAACCATGTTGTCTTTGTCTCTAGGGGGATCCCTATGGTTTTATATATAATACTCCTATGTTCATCAATGATTATGTTCCTACTTGTTTGCCTCTTAAGTATTAATTCTTGGCTCCTTCGTTCCTACCTAGCTACTTTTTGTTGAGAATTTCAATAGAAAATAAATTTTAATTAATTAGTTAATATTAGTTATTTTTATAATTTTTATTTTTTAGAAAATTTAGAATTTATGATGTAAGATTTAAAATGTAAAATAAACAAAAAGATTAAAAAAATTATCTGATGTTAGATGAAAAAAGTTAATTTTCTAACATTATTTTTCAAAAAATATTAAAAAAAAAAGAGAGAAATAATAATGTACGGATAGCAATAATTATACTTGAAAACTCGAGAGTCAAACTTCATCAACACGTGAAATACGTACAATGCATGACTCACTAGAATTTGACTTTTATACACAGTTGAAACTGGAAAATATGGTGTCACATCTTTCATTTTTGTACATTTATTCAATAGACTTATTGTTTGTTTATTATTATTCATTTATTTGATCAATAATTCAATGCAGAAGAAACATTAAAAAGAAAAATTGTAAGAGAAGCAAATAATAATCGGTTGAAATAACAAATGTTATTTTCCTCCAATCTATAATACATGGACTTAAATTTAAATCCATAAGTGTAGAATTATTAGTATTGGAAGTAAATTTTACTATGTCCAAAGAAAAAAGGATTATTACTTGTTATAGTATTTTGAAAATTAAATTAATTATGCAAAATATTGAAACATTTTTTGACCACCTACTCATTTTAATTGATGCAAAAAACTGAAAATACATTATTTTGAAGGTGAATGCTACCCAACCCCCTCTAAAATAACATGTAAGTTACCCTTTATTATATGTCACATTGTAATTGGTCCTTATCTTAACCATAGTTGGGGCGCCAACGTCATCGCCATCTACTGCCCTCCCACACAACCTCTCTTTCCAGTATAGCCAGCGCCTCTTTTTGCCATGGATCACTTCTTACCCACATAATTAATGGTTAATTTGGTTATTAAATTTTTTTATTAAAAAATATATCTTTATTTAATTACGTGATGGAACATATATTTATATGTAAAATATAATATAATAAAATAAATCTATTCAAAGTATTTAAAAGTATAATTAAAATCATGAACATACAAATATAATAATAAAATTTGTACTCCAAACAAATAAACATATTTTTTTATCATATATATATTATTTAAAAAATAAATATATTATTAAAATTAATAACAGAAATTTAAAATGATAAAATTCAACTTTTTTACCGTATTTTTTATAGTATTTTTATTTTTTTAATTTTTAATTTATTAGTACTTTATTATTTAATTAATAAATAAACAAATTATTTTTATGAAAATTTATTTTTTGTATTATATTAGAGAAGAGACCAATATAACAGTTTAAAAAATAAATTGTATAAATATTTAAGAGATAAATATGAAATACATACCTAAGTAATGTTTAGTTTGATTATTAAATTTTTTTATTAAAACAAATCTTTATTTAATTACACGATAGAACATATATTCATATGTAAAATATAATATAATAACTCTATTTAGAGTACTTAAAAGTATAATTAAAATAAAAAAAAATATATTTTTTATCGTACATAAATTATTTTTTAAAAAAATAAATTGTTAAAATTAATAACACAAGTTTAAAATGATAAAATCTAACTTTCTTACAAGTATTTTTTATAGTATTTTTATTCTTTTAATTTTTAATTTATTAGTACTTTATTATTTAATTATATTTTATATATAAATATATGTTCCATCACGTAATTAAATAAAGATATATTTTTTTAATAAAAAAATTTAATAATCAAATTAACCATTAATTATATGGGTAAGAAGTGATCCATGGCAAAATGAGGCGCTGGCTATATTGGGAAGAGAGGTTGTGTGGGAGGGCAGTAGACAGCGATGACGTTGGCGCTCCAACTATGGTTAAGATAAGGACCAATTACAATGTGACACATAATGAAAGGTAACTTACATGTTATTTTAGAGGGGGTTGGGTAGCATTCACCTATTTTGAATTCTAATTAATGTTGAAAAATGATCTAAATATAAAAAAACGTGTTTCTTTTGTGAACAAAGGAAAAATAAACACACTCTTAGACTTTTTTGATAATAAGAAGATCAAAGGAGATCCCTTGATAGACAATAATTAAATGGTATATATGCTGTATAGTTTCTTAGTTTAAATTACGTGATCTTCATAATTATTGCAAAACACAATCTAGCTATCATGAAAGGGAAAACCTATTCACATAACAAAAGTCTTCCTAGATAGAGATCACAAAATGGGGACAAGTCTATGCTTATCTTTCAAAAACACAATTGTTCTAAATGTATTGTCTTTTATTTTTCTTTTTTTAATTTTTATCTATAGAACCACCGCTAGGCTACAATTAGATAGTTAGTTATAAATAAACTAAGTCAAATTATAACCATCTAGATTTGAATTATAATAATTTTATTTGTGTTCTATATCACCTCCTTTAAACTAGACATTGCTGCACAAAAGTTATGTTTGGATCATAACTACTACATCGAAAACATACAAGCAATGATTCTAGATCTTGATGAATTGAAGGTGTATAAGAGTATTAATGAAAATGAGTCTTTATTAAAGTGATGACTTGTAACATATATTTATTTATATACTTCCATCTATCACAATATAATAAAATTGTTATTAATATTATGGCGATTTTACAGAATCGCCATAATTTTTACTATTTTCAATAATTTTGGCCTCTATAATTTAGTTCTTGATTTGGATTCAATATGAGGATTTGTTACTACTATTTATCTCTTCGTCGTTGTAAACAATATCGTTATTGTTGTCTTTAATTTGGTTTTACCCTCTTGTCGCTTCTAACAGCTAATCTATCATAGCTACTATACATTGAAAACATATTATGATTCTTGATCTTGATAAAATAAAATTGATTTGTTGTAAGTAGAATCAAGTGAAAAATTTTAGGATACAAATAGAGTTAAAATTAAAGAATTTTTAACTCGTAGGAAGAGTTAATAAGTTTTAGAGATAATTTAAACTCAAAAATATAGTTAGAGTAAAATTTAAACCTTATCTTATTTTATTCGTTGTCAGTTCTAATTACAATAAAATATTTATTATAAAAATAAATTAAGCAATTACAATGACAATTAATTAGGTAAAACAAAATGATAAAGTAAATTCTAAACTTAATAATGAGTTTAAATCAAATAAACTTATTCGAATTATAAACACATAAACTTTAATCATACCTACTTTATTTATATTCTATCATACTACGTCCCATATTTTTAATATAATCATATTATTTGTATATAAAAAAATTAGTTATTAAATAAGTCATTCTATAAAATGCACAATAAAAATATGAAAAATAACACATATTTATATTTCAATGCATACTAATTTATTTGATGGTTAATTATTTATGTATACAAAATATTTTTATTTTAACATAAAAGTAAATGTTTTTTCAAGTAATAATGTATATAGTTTCATACATACATGATTCGCGAGATAGTAATTATTGTCATAAGTAAACATTTTTAAATGCTAATTATGATTAAATATTTTTGTAAAATAGCTTTTAGTTTCCAGCAAATATATAAATCTTTGTAGCAGACTTTTATTCAAATAATTACTAATAATATGTATTTTTCTTTAAGGGATACGAACTTTAATAAACACTAACATAATGTCTTTTTCTCCACGTTGGTATAAAGTTAAACTTTTGACGAAAGAGAAGTGAGTAGAAAGAGAATTAATAAGAACAAAGAAGGACAATGGATATAGATTCTATTAGAAAGCAAGCAGCCAAGGATTCCTCTTCATATTTTCGTTCTCACTTTCCTCGTTTACTTAATTAGAATTTCAAGGTCATTATTAAATGCGTAAGTAATGACGATTCAAACTTCCTCAATTTGTGACATGGATAAAACTTCGTAGATGTTTCTCATATATATAAAAAAAAACAACACAAAAATTAACCAACTTTAAAAAAATATTAAAAATATAATTATTTATGTTGTCTCCTCCTCTCTCTCTTTATATATATATATATATATATATCAATGGTTATATAATTGAATAAAATATATATATATATATATATATATATATATATATATATATATATATATATAAGCGTTGTGAAATACTACATACCAACATTTCTTTTAGCAAACAATGATATTAGAAACAGATAATTAAGGATTTTCAGTAAAAAGTATTTTAAAAAATATATGAATTATGAATAGATAATTAATTAAGTTGAAGAAACTAGCTAACTAGAGTGAATCAAATGCACAAAATATGTGACGTGGATAATTTTGTGACACATATTTGCACCGCCCGTTGAACTTAATATAACAAATTCTAATTGTGTGGAACTATTTTTCCGTGAGATCGTTAATTAAGTTAACTATTTCTAACTTTATATATCAACTTACTAGCAAAGAGAAAGCGCTTGTTTTTAATTTTTACCTTTTCTTGGTATTCAATTATCCATAAGCCAAAAATGAGACTGGTTTTATGGAATATGGAATGTGTTTAATTAATAATAATATTGATTATTGCATTGAGAAATTCTAAAGGTTCAGGCACAGAATGAACTTTTAAAATTGTTCGGTTGTCGGGTACCAAACGGATCAGTTGAATGAAATGGGTAAGTGAGGTGAGGGAGATCTGGATCTGGTGCTGGATGGACGGACAGATCTCCCGAGTGGTGGTGATGGAGAGTGGAAGATTGAGACCTCGCGATCTCCCGAGCTGTGGTGTTGAATAGGGAGAGCCACCTGTAAAAAGAACTCCGACGCTTAAGTCAGAATCCGTACAAATGGAGGTAAGGGTGAATGGATAGTGACGTACTGTGGGGGAGGGGTAGGGCCCTTCCCTTTTATATTCTGTGTCTTAGGACTGGTCCCACAGAAATGTTTGATATCTTCTAGGAAATTTTCTCCTCCCAGCTGTCACGAGTCTTACTGGAGGAGAACGAAAGTCCGGGCGTCCCTTTCGAGTCGGTTGTCATCAATTCACTGGATCGACTGCTCGGGCCGGAGCGCTGCATCTGGCGGGTTGAGTCGAAACAAAAATATATTAAATTTAAAATTTCTCATTTTAAAAATAATATGCGAATATAACCTTGCATTTTAATAATAATTTTTTTACTTGTATTTGATCAGTGCTGATAAATTATTTAAAATAAGGTATTGTTAATTTGTTATAGTAGTTACATACTACATTTGTTCATTACAATGCTAGTAAATTTGGAATATATATTTCAAAAATTTATTCTCAACTACATGGTGTTAGTAAGAAAAAAAAAAGTATTACTCTACTTTTTATTATCTTTAATTTTGTTGTGAATTAATAAGGAAAAAATAAAGTAACTAAATGAATTTCAAATAAAAATGTAAATAGATTTAGGGATTGAATGGCAAAATAAATATTCACCATTAAATTGGTTAGAGAAAACTTCTTACAACATATATCTTTGAAGAAAGTACATTATCCAAATCATTTATGGAAACTTTTTTGTGGCCAGACATATGACATTTCTTGTAGTTTCATTCATCTATTAGTATTTGGCGAGTTTCTAGATGATTCTTCTTTTAATATAGTTCAACTCTATATTTTAAAATAACTATCATATGTAAAAAAAAAAAATTAATTATTGAATCAATCCGTATAAAATATATATTAAAATATATAAAAATATAAATATTTATATATAAATATAGATAATAATTTGTTTAATAATTAATTTTTAGTATATATATAATATTTTTATTAAAATAATTATTTTATATGAATAAAATAATATATAAAGTAAAATTATATCTTGATAATTTTAAAAATATATTTATTATTATCATAAATATAATTATTTATTTTTTTATTTATTTAAATTTTTTTTAAAAAATAATTTTATTATATAATATTAAAATTATTATGATCTAAAAATTTAAAGTTTAATCTTTGCTAACTATAAAAAAATTCAGCGTAAGACTTAAATTAAAAGAAAAAGAAAGTTTTTGTAAAAAATTTATTATACAAATATATTTTTTTAAAAATATGTTAAATATATAATTATTTATATATTTTTTTATCAATTTAATTTTTTAAAAGAAGTAATTTTATTATAATTATAACAATATACATAATACCCACCTCCTTAAAATGAAATAAAATATCGTAGGCATCTTAAACGAAAAGTATTCCCGTATAATATGATTTATATTCCCCATAAAAATCATATTATGATAGTTTACCTAAAGTAAAAAAGATCGAGGACAATGTTTTTTAATAAATATTTGGTCAATTTTAGCTTACTCTTTCTCGTGTTGGGAAAAAGGAAAAATTTGAAATATAGATGACCTTCACAATCTAAAACTGCATTTGAAGAGAAAGTTAAAGACAGATATTAAATTAAATTTTTGTATTATATTTAATATAAAATATATTAGATTAAATTATGTTTAAATATTATATTTGATTTAAGATAAATATAAAAATTAAAAAATAAATTTAAAATTTAAAAATTAAATAAAAATATTATTTTTGAAAAAAAATATTTTTGTGTTCTAAGAATGAAATTTTAGTTTTAATATCTAATTATCAAATACAATAATACTGAGTTTTAATCTTCTAATTTCAAATTTAATCCCTAAAAAACAAACACTAATTGTTACATACATTAAGTTTACTTATTTGCTCAATGTTAAAACTCTTTTTTTTAACCAATTTAAATTTATCAAGTAGTCAACTTGTTAGAGATTGTTATGATACCACTTCTTTTAAAAGTTTACATTGATAGGAGAAAATAATATAAATAGTTGTATTTTTAACATTTTCTCTCAAGTAAGAATCTATTTTAGCTTTGCTTGATTTTTGCATAAACATTCTTTTTTCCTTTTAATTACCTTATGCTATTTTGTATTTTTTTTTTAACTTTTAGAATTTACTATTGATCGAACTTTAGATCTTTTAGACATAAAGATACTATGTCATGATATCAGTTCTTCCAAAAATTTAAACTGATAAGAAGAGACAATATGATATCAAAGTTTTATGTTCAAAAAGGTCTAGAGTTTGATTATATATTAGTAAATTCCAAAAGAAAAAAAAATAGCATAAGACAAATAAAAGAAGAAAAGAAGGCTTAAATCTATGAAAAAATCAATCAAACTCAAAAGAGACTTTTATTTGAAAAAAAGTATTAAAAATATAACCATTAATATTGTCTCTTCCTATTTGTTTAAATTTTTGGGAGAAATGGTGTTGTCCACTTAAATAAGTGTCAGGAATTTGAATCTCGTCCTGTGTATATAACAATTTATTGGTCAACGACATACTCTTAATAAAGCTTAAATTTACGACGGATTAATCTTTATCCTATTGAGTTAAAAAATACTGTATAGACAAAAGAAAACAATGATTTGTTTTTTGTTAATTAATTAAGAAAGACCTAGAACAAAATTAAATCTTGCTTGGAATGAATATGATTGATATATCTTAGTTCCCTTGGCTTTCATTAATGGAATTCAATGGATAGAATTGTGAATGATAAAGATCATTAGCCGCGTGAGGATCCTGACGCGGATGTCACTTCCCCAATTTCCATTTCATTCGAATAATATTATTGAACTACTTCACATACTTCCAAATTCTATGCGATTCATAATGCGTACACGTCCTATAAAGTACCAAAACTTTTCCCGGCAAAATTGAAAGTATTTCATCATGCTTTCATGCCTCCTAAATGGAGCAAAATAGAATTTCAAGTGCTTAGAAGAAAAATATATACCAAAGTTAGCAAAATTAGGAAAAATCTCGAATAATCAACCCTATAATTAATTAATACACTATATTATTATTATATAGCTAATGCTTGTTATTGTCCCATAATTAAGGGGCTCTTCTTATATTATCTAACCTTATACATAAATGGTTGATGCAATTGCGGTTTGTCTTGGTTGGGCAACACCAATAGTACTCTTTTGAGAATAGGGTTTAAATACCGACTCAAAAATTTTCGTCATAAAATCATATCTCTCTCCTTTGTCTGATTTCTAACCTTATCATTAAATAAAGATAATGTAAACTTAGGTCACATAGTATTAAGGGGCAACTTTCTTGTATTCTTCTTCAAAGGGGAAAAAATTCGAATCATAACTAAAAGTCTTTTTGAGGCACTACGCATCTTTATTATGAATGAAAAACAACCCCATGCATCTTATCACATGGATGATTTTTGATGCACTTATAGCATTATTGGGAGTTATGTAATAATAATAATAATAATAATAATAATAATAATAATAATAATAATAATAATAATAATAATAATAATAATAATAATAATAATAATAATAATAATAATAATAATAATAATAATACACATCCATATATTATCCTAATAAACAGTATTTAGTTTCAAAATTATGTTAAGATATCATTTTTATATTTTCTTGGTTGATAATGTAATATTGCCTTACATTATCAATCCATCAAAGCATACTCTTTCTTCGCATCGAAATTTTATTTTGAATATAAATTAGAGTTTATAAAAATTTAACCAACTTGAATTGGTTGAATGGTTAGTTCACTTATTTGTTTGAGTAAATGTTAGGTTCGAATTCTATTTTGTGTATGCACTAACCCACTAATTAATAATAAATTCTAAAATAAATATCAAATTCACAGAAAATTAGTTCTTGACATTATTTTGGATTGAAAAATACCATAAAAATTTAAAAAAATGAGTTTATGTATTACATTTATATAATAAGAAAAATAATTCATGTGAAATTGATCGAATATACAGTAAAATAAATAAAATAATAAAATAAAAAATGATAAGATTATTCTTGAAATTAAATTAGTATAACTGATATATGAAGATAGAGTCATAAATTTATTCAATGGTGATTAGGTAAGGTTCGAAAACTAAACTGATGATTAAATCGCTTAATAGAACTAAAAATTGAAAGATTTAAAAGTTTAACTGAAGTTCAACTGATTAAATTGGATATTATAAAATGGTATATTTGTGTATAAAATATATAATTTTTTTTAATTTTTTAATTTTATTATTTTAAATCGGCTAACTTTTTAAAAATAGAATTAGTTTAACCGATTAACTAATTATTTGATCAATTTTTAAATTTTTTAATTAATTTATTGTTAATCAATTTTTATTTTAAATTAAACTAGTTTGATGACCGATTTTAAATTAATTCGGTCGAACTAATCGATTTAATCCGATTCTCCGAACAATGTTTTACATGATGTTTAGGAGTTTGATTAGTGTAAGAGAAGAGAAAAAAGATTTAAAAAAAAACTAAACTTAATTCACGACTTTTAGTATTTGGAGGATAAAGGCTTTAGAGTTTCTTCTAGCCGTCTAAAATTTTTTCAAATTCCCCAAGTTAAGGAGTTTATGAGATTTAAATTTGATTTTATTTTTTTAATAACTATTGTATTATCATTTATTACTAGTCATCTTTGTATTTCTAATATTATAGTAAAATATTAAATCACGAAAACATATAATAAGTTAAATGGAATATTCTATTAAACTATACAAAATATTTAGTCAAATATTAAATATATTTAATTCATTTTATTTAATGGAATATTTCGTTAATTCTAACATTTTGATATAGCAGAGATTTAATTACAAAATTTAATTTAATATAAAAACTCAATTGAAAAAAAAAATATAGAAACCTAATTAAAAATTTAATAAAATTATAAAAAATAACAGAATAATTAAAAAAAAATGCTACGAATTATAGTAAATAAACCTTTTCTTTTTCACTGTTATAATCAAATATCTTAGCTTGTACCGCGAAAAAAATTATATAAACTTGTGCATAAGCTATTGAAAAACCAAATTAATACAAACTATATCGATGTTTAAAACTTGTGTGAACCACGTTAAAATTATATTTCTCATCGTCAACAGATCGATGTTTCACGGGTGTCATAATTATAGGTTGTCAAATTTTCATCACATGGGAGTGATGCCTCATTTTACACCATACCAAATAATTGTGTGAATCACATTAAAAATATGTCTCTAATGGTTTACTTAATTAAACGCGTAAAATAATAAGTCACTAAAATAGTATATATGCATCATAATATAAATTTAAATATTATTAGGTTTAATTATTCTGTTGGTTTTTATAGTTTTGTAAAATTTTTAATTAGGTCTTTATACTTTTTTTCTTTTTAATTGGGTTCATGCACCAATTTTTTTTTTAATTAGGTCCCTCTTAGCAGTAATTGACTTAATTTTATAAGGACTCAACTAAAAAAAAAATTTGGTGCAGGAACCTAAATAAAAAGAAAAAAAGTGTAGGAATCCAATTAAAAAATTTTTTTTGGTGCAATAACTCAATTAAAAGAAAAAAAGGTACAGGGACCTAATTAAAAATTTTGCGAAATTATAGGGACCAACAGAGTAACTAAACCATAATTATTCTTTTCGATAAAAGAAAACTTATTAGCATTAATATAAAAAAATTACGGAAAATAAGCCTACGTGATAGAGTGTGTGAAGAACAAATATCCAAACAAGAGCAAAAAAAGAGAAGCGAAAGCAGTTAGAGGTTCCGTTACAAGTATGCTGAACTTTCCAGTTAGTCACAAAGTTTTTTTTCCGGTTCCTTCTAGATAGTTTTCATCTCTATTTTGTCTATACATACACTTACATTGTATACTGGTAAAGTTGATTTTGCTGAAACTTCAAGAATGAAAACCTAATTCCTCTATTCTTTCCCCCTTTTCTCTCTTCTTCATTTCTTTTTTCTGATCTCATCTTCTTCCCACTCACTAGTCTCTAGGTATTTTCTTCATGTTATCAGAGCTTGAACCTCACCACAAATGACTGCAATAAGAAATTTTGCTAATTGTTGCTTCAAATAACCAAAGCTCAGTACACACGGCAAGCGCTCCTGATTTCACAGTAAATTCAATCTACATGAAGCTTGATAACAACAATTTTCTATAGTGGAAGGATTAAGTAAAAACAATGATTGAAGGTAGTGATTTGTTAGATCACTTCACATCATTGGACAGAGAATTCCTCAATAGTTTTTTAAAAAATGGAGAAGTGAATCAAGGATTTCAAAAATGGAAGAAGCAAGATGCGCTGCTGAAGTTCTGGCTACTAGCTTCAATGACAAAACCATACACAACTCGAATGATTGGATATACGTTTACCTATCAGATCTGGAATAGGTTAGAGAGTCATTTTGCTTCATAAATTTGAGCTAGAGTAATGCAGTTGAGAAATAAGATGAGCAATACTCGAATTGGTGCTTTTGTGAGTGACTATGTGTTAACAATTAAGAGCACGATTAATGCACTGGTGTTTATTGGAAAGACAGTGAGTGAGAGTGATCATATGAATGCATTGCTGCACGGTTTAATAGAGGAATATACACCACTGCTCACTTCACTTTTAACAAGATCTCAAGGAATCAATGCAGCTGAGCTGGAGGGGGTACTGTTTGCACATGAGAGCATGATAGAAAGGTTTAGGAAGCTAGAGTCAGGACAATTCTTGCAAGCTAATGCTGCTGAATCTGGTTACATAAGCCAATTTGATCAAGAAAGTTCTCAAGATAGATTTCAAGAAAATTTTGCTCAAAGAGGAGTGTTCAGAGGAGGCTTCAGAGGCAGATGACAATTCATGAGAGGACAGGGTTCTAGTAGGACTCAGCCACAGTATGCAGAAAGAACACAAGCCTGGGGCTATGATAGGCAGCGGCTTCCATGCCTATCAAATTTTGGAGAGAGACATTTACAACAGCAGCCTAATTAATCAATGTTCTTCCAACACCATTGCCGAATGGCATGTCACTAGTTGAAAAATTGTTCAATAAACATCCTCCATATGTAAATTTAAGGGTGTTTGGCTGTCTATGCTTCCCTTATCTCAAACCATACAACAAGCACAAACTTGATTTCAGATCAACTCCCAATGTGTTCATTGGTTATGAAACCAATCACAAAGGGTATAAATTCCTGACACCATCAGGAAGAGTGATAATCACAAGACACGTGATATTTAATGAATCTAAATTCCCATTCAAGGATCCAACCTCAGAATTCAACGCTGCAAATCAAAATAGGCAGCAATCACCCAACTATACACCTCTACCACCCCTTCCCATTATCCTTAACTCTTCCCCCATCAACTCACCACCCTTATCATCAACTCAAGTTCCAATTACTTCACCGGCTTCAAATCCTCTAACCTCATCTATTCCACCTCCCTTGCCACTCAATTCTTTTTTTTTCACCCCCTGTCCTTGTACCAATTCCCTCACCCTTAGTTCCACTCTCATCTCTGTGTCTTTCTTATTCAATCACCACAACCAATCACTCTAATCCGTCACATACATCCCCATCTGACACTTTGATCCCAGTGCCTATCTCAGACCTAGAGATTGTTCTTCTATGGGCCTTCATGACACAGTACACACCAAGATACAACAAATATTCACCCTATAATCACTCGTACCAAGTTAGGCTCCCTAAGACTGAGGGCCTTCCAAGCTTGTGTTGAACCGACGAGTGTTAAACAAGCCTTGGCTGATCTTCTATGGAAGGCCGCCATGGGTGCTGAATTTGATGATCTCTTAAAGAATCGCAGCTGGAAGCTTATCCCATTACCCGTTGGCTCAGAGGCCATAGGTAGCAAATGGATTTTTAGGCTCAAGTAGAAACACAAAGCACGGTTAGTAGCCCATGGATTCTCTCAACGGCCAGGTTTTAATTTCACAGAAACATATAGTACTATTGTTAAACCAACTTCCATTCGTATCATCTTGACTATAACTTTAACAAGGTCCTGGTCTATAAGACAGTTGGATGTAAATAATTATTTCTTGCATGGAGAGCTCATTGGAGATGTATACAGTGGTATCCGCAAGGATATACAAGAGGAAAATCCTAACCTCGTGTGCAAACTCACCAATGCCCTGTATGGGTTGAGGTAGGCACCACGAGCCTGGTACCATAAGCTCTCAACAACACTTCAAAATTTGGGATTCTCGGCCACCAAATCGGATGTGTATGTCTTTGTGAAGCATGATCACTCCTCCATCACCTATGTTTTGATCTATGTGGATGATATCATAGTTATTGAGAGCTCTGCTGAGGTCATTACTGAAGTCACTCGAAGGTTGAATTCAGCCTTTGCATTAAAGGACATGGGTAATTTGTATTATTTTTTGGGTATTCAGGTGACAAGAACGGATGATGGAGGCTTAATGATGATTCAAGAAAAGTATGTTCAGGATCTGTTGGCAAATGCTAATATGAGTGGCTGCAAATTGTGTCACACACCACTCCTCTCCACTGTAAAAATTGAAGCCACAGGTGTAAACCCAGTGAAATTAGTAAATAATTAATTAATAAATTAATTTTTAATAAAAAAAATTATAAATATAAATTTTATAGTTTAATAGGATAGAGCTAATTAAAACAAGAATTTTGACACTAATTTTAAAGAATTTGGCCTAAGATTGGGCCGAACGGACCAAACCGATTGAACCGGACCCATATTAGGCCTAAGGCCCAACCCATATGATCCCTTTCTTCCCCCATGCAGCCACAACACCTCAACTTTCATTTTTGAAAGGGAAACCCACGGTGAGAAGAGAGAAGAGTGATAGAACCCTAACCCCATATTCCACTTCCAACTTCAATCCTTCGTAACTTTCAATCTGGAGCTCCGATTGACGAGTTGTTTGCGGCCACGCGTTCGTCTCGGAGTCCTCTTCAATTTTATTTGAACGAAGTGGTAAGTCTCTCTCCAATTCGTGTCCAGTTCTCTATGCCCCTTTTCTCCATGAAATTTGTTTAAGTTTTGAGTGATTTTGATGATTTTGGTGGTTTAGGTGCAATCTAACACTGGATAATTGTTGGATTATACTCCAATCATTAATGGGTAAGGTAAGAAAACTCTAAACCCTTTTTGTTTGTCTAATTTTGTGTACCCTAATGATAATTTAGTGAATTGTATGAATTAGATTGAATTTATGTTAATTTGGAGTTTGAATTGGTGAACTGGAGCTCTAGGAACAAACTCTTGGTGGCTGAAATTGTTGTAGTTAATTGGGAATCTTGAGGCTTGAGTTTTGGTATTTTTGAGCTTAGGGAGGAACCGGCCAAGGTATGGTTTAGGTTTCTTGTATTTAATATATAATGTCTTGTGAAAACTTAAGCTAGATGATCATAGACTAGGTGTGAATGTATGAATGTGTTAAATGCTTAGTACCTTGATAATAATTGTTGAAGTAGGTTGATTATTAGTTTGGTAATGGATGTTGGTGATGGAAGTAGAATGCTAAATGATTATTTGAGGATGATTGATAAATGATAAGAATGAATATGTATATATAATGAATTATTGATGATCTTATAGGTAAAATTGAGGTATGACTAGTTGTGGTAGGAGGTGGGGTTGTGTTGCTGTGTATGATATGTTGTAGTGTTGGTTAGTTGAGTAATGTGTATAAGGATTGTGTATATAGGAGTATAATTGATTGACCTAGGATGTAGAGGTTTTGGCATTTTAAATGGTATGTTGTTGTGTTGGATACATGTATAGGAAGTGGGAATTGAGTTTGGTTTCAATGAAAATTGAGGTTTGAGGTTTTTTTTTGTAAAAAAACTGATTTTTTAGCCGAACTTTGGCGAGCCATAACTTGACTTTCGGACCCCTAATTTGTTTCAAATCTATTTTAAAACGAAAAACGGATGAAAAATGTTTTAAAACAAAAAAGTTATGCGTGTTGGAAGTTCGGAGGAAAAAACTGAAATTCTGCAGACTTAGCCATTTCTGGTCAATCTGCACTGTATGCGTATGCATACCCTTCATTCATGATGGCTCGTTTCTATCCAGCATACATGTGTACGTGGACAAGGCTATGCGTACGCGAATGGGCCAAAATGCACGCCCACGCGTACGCGTGGCTTATGCGTATGCGTGACCCCTGTTTTTAGCAAACCTAATTTTATGTTTTAAAAACCTAGTTTCAAACCTTTAAACCTCTAATTTTTTACTCTTCTAACCCTAGATCTTAGTAGTATGCCTAGTAGTGAGATGGAGCTAGGAATAGGTGGTAACTTGGAGATGAAGAAAGTTTGAGAAGTGATGATTTAGGTATGAGGAGGAAGGGTGCATATGTATATGTATATATATATATACTACTTGAATTATGAAACTGCTTAAAGAAAGGAATAAATGTTACATCTGAGTACTCTTTCTCGAAAGTGCGACCCCAAGAGATGGTGGAAGGTGAGGATCCCCTTCGTTATTCCTCCTGGTATTGTAAAATTGCCCCAGCAAAATAGTGGGAGGTTAGGATCCCCTCCTTTATTCCTACTAGGCATATGAGAACGTACCTCCTGGGTAGATGCAAGGGTTGTGGTCTCGTCCCACTTGCTCCAGGTTAGTTAGTATAGAGGCTTCCCGGATAGACGCAAGAGTTGTGGTTTCACCCCATCTACTCCGGGTTATGATGAGTTATGCAAAAAAAATGCAATATTATGATGTATAAGTGATGTTATGGACATATGAATGATTATGAAATGTTAATGAATGAATGTGAAATGATTATCTGAGATACGAGTTTCCCTGGGTAAAGTACCATGGCTTGCCACCACGTGTTTCAGGTTGAGACTCGATACTCTGTTGACCCTATATCGTAAGTATGGCCGGGCACTGTGAAAGTTCCGGATGAGCTCGCCCCCGAGGATAAACACTAGTGTGGGTGTTGTATGATTATGATTATGATTGAGTATTACTCGAGTTGGGGATGCACGACAGAGTGACAGTCCAATGGTTAGCTACCAGGACTTGTCGAGTTGGCTTGATAACCGATAGATGAGACTCATCAGCCATAGGACAGGCATGCATCATACGCATATTGCTTGTATCGCTTGATTGTGAATTAATTGGGATTGCCTAAGTGATTATAACATGCAATTTTTTATATTTGCTATCTGTATTACTTATATTCTACCTGTGTTTGCCATTGTCTGCTTGTTTGTCTCTGTAATTTCATCGAAGATGGAGGAACGGAGGAAAGGCAAAGAGAGTTAGGGTTCTAGTTAAGTTTTAGTTAGATTTAAGGAAGTGGTTAAGTTTAGAAAACCTTAGAGAACTACCCCAATTCATGGTTTCTGTCTTAGTTCTTTAAGTTTTATAATATGAGTGTCGGTGTTTTAGAATTGCCTCTGACATTTCCAGGACCTTATATCTTATATATGTGGAACCTTTACCATGCTGAGAACCTCTGGTTCTCATTCCATACGGATATTTGTGGTTTTCAGATACAGGTCAGGCGGCACCTCGCTGAGGCATGCTGGAAGCTTCTAATAGTGGAGATCCTTGTCTTTGGGGCTTTATCTTATATATATGTATATATCTAGATACTTTTATCTCCACTGCCTATGTATTTGATGTATTAACTTTCTCTTAGAGGCTATTTTGGAGAAATAGGTTCTGTAGCTTTGTATTTTGGGTTCTCATATATATATATATATATATATATATATATATATATATATATATATATATATATATATATATATATATATATATAGCCGAGTCTTGAGCTTTGGTATTTGTACCTTGGAATTCTCTTTTGGTTATATCTATGTTAGCTTCTCCTATCTTTTTTGTTTAACGTTTATGTGTCGTAAGTGTTGCGCTTTTCGTTTTTCCGTTTTTTATTTTAACTTTCCTTCGAAGGCTCCTAGAATAAATCTCCTTCAACTATTTTGTATATATAAGTTTTTATTTTAGAGGTCGTAGCGCCTCGCCACCTCAATTTTACATCCTAGGTATAAAGCTCTGTGTGGTAGGGTGTTACAACAGGTGGTGCACCCTTTGACAATCCTCACTTGTATTGATCTGTTGTTAGCAGTCTTCAGTACTTGACTGTCACCAAACCGGATTTGGCATATAGTGTCAATAAAGTAGCTCAGTTCATGCCAAACTCCCTTGGAGAGTCATTGGCAATTGGTTAAGCGAATTTTGCGGTGTGTAAGTGGAACAACATCATATAGTCTAAGGCTTCACAAAGACTTTTCATTGAAGATTACATAGTATTGTGACTCTAATTGAGCAAGTGATCCAAGTGACAGAAAATCTATTGGAGGTTTTTGTGTCTTTTTGGGAAGAAATTTGGTCTCATGGCATTCAAAGAAACAAGGTGTGGTAACTAGGTCGAGTACAGGGGCAGAATATAGGGCCTTGACAGATTTGGCAGCTGAACTGATTTAGATTAAAGGCCTCATTGGTGAATTAAAATAGAGTGCGACAGAGGTACCTATGGCTTACTGTGATAATCAAAGTGTAGTACTTCTAGCTGCAAATCTTATTCTCCATTCAAAATCAAAGAATTTTGAGATCGACATGCATTTTGTGAGGGATTATGTGTCAAAAAGAGTGATACATGTAAGTCATGTACCAAGCATGGTTTGGATTGCTGACACATTCACAAAGGCACTTCCCTCAGCTGCTTTCATGTTACTTAGAGACAAACTCAAGGTACAGAATTCATCAAATTCAGCTCTCTTGAATTTACGGAAACATGATAAAATGTGTGAAGAACAAATACTCAAAGAAGAGCAGAAAAAGAGAAGCAAAAATAGTTAGAAATTTCTTTACAAGTATGCTAAACTGTCCAGTTAGTTACAAAATTTCTTCCAACTCTTTTTAGATAGTTTCCATATCTATTTCGTCTATATATACACTTACCTGTATACTGATAAAGTTGATTTTGTTAAAACTTCAAGAATAAAAACCTAATTCTTCTGTTCTTCTCTTTTTCTTTCTTTTTCATTTCTCTCTTTAGGTCTCATTTTCTTTCCATTCACTAGTCTTTGGTACTTTTTTCACTATGGATCTATAATTTTTCTTAGCATGAGCATGAAAAACATATTAATTACTTCAGCCTTTAAAATTCCTTTTATTTCAGAATTATTTGTAGAGTATAATATGAATACTTGGTAGCAAAATATTTAATCACATACATTTGAATATAGAGGACCAATGTGTTAAAATGGTAAATTTTAATCATATTGCTAGATACAATGAAACAATTTTTACCTAATAAAATTAGCAAAAGTGAGTTGAACTCTCAGGTAATTATATTATAATTTAATCTTTATATATTATAAATAAATAAATTTTAAATTCCATACTTAAAAAGTCAGCTGGAAAACATGAATATGATGTGATGACTATAGAAATCTTTTATAATAAAAAAATTTGATGAGTTCTATTAAAAAAACTGAAATATTGATCATTTTAGATTTTGCAAATTTGCCGCCACCCTATTTTCAATAACAAATTACGATTTTATTACACATTTAAATATTTTTGTCAATTAAATTTAATCAAGTTGGTCCAAACTTAACAAAGATCACTTATACAATGTGCTCATAAATCATGCACTTTTTTTTTTACATTTTTTCTTTGCATGTTTCTTTTTCATCGTCGTTCTTTATTTTATTGCTAGCTATTGCTATGTTGCTGTGATTTTTTATTTTTCTCCTCCTCTTACCGGTGGTTATTGAAGCATTTTTATTTTTTTTATTTGATTTTTTTATTCTTGTTAAAATGGTAAAATAAAAAAATTATGAGAAGATGAAACAAAAAAAGAAAAATGAAGAGAGAAAAAAGAAGATGATGATGATGACGAGGAGGAGGAAGAGTGAAAGTTTTAAATTGTATAAAATTTATTAGAAAAATAGCACCAACATGTTTTAACAGTGACACAAGAAGTTTTTTAATTTTGAGAATGTGAAAGAAAAAGAAGAAGATAAGAGTTTTGAATTGTACAGAATTTGTAAAATAAAATTTTTTAATCATGACAGAAAAAGTTTTTAATTTTCACACTAAAATTTTTTAACCGTGACACAAGAATTTTTTTAACTGTGTCATTTCTAATTAAATGATGTACTTTTCTTAATTATCATTGAACTAGTTGAATGGAATTAAAATCATATATAGGAGGTCCAATCATTCATGTGTTAATTACAATAAATTGATGTATTTTTTGTTCTAAACACATTTAAAAGTATTTTGTTGGTTGAATGAATTAAGATTTTGGACTTGTGATTCTTTAAAGATTTATTATGTTATTTATCAAAAATTTCTGTGTCATTTTTAATTAAATGATGTGTTTTTGTTTTCGCTTAATTGACTCTAGAGTATTGAACTAATATATAAGAGATTTAATCATTCTTTTGTCATTTGCAAAAAGATATGTCGTTTGAATCTAAAACCTATTTAAATATATTTTATTGGTTGAGTGAGTCGATTTTGGACCGGTGATCTTTTGAAGTTTTCTTGTGTCATTCAATAAAAAATTCGGTACCATTCATGGAAAGCTCATGTGTCATTTACAACTAAATGATATGTTTTTATTATCGTTAAACTAATTGTATGATATTTAACTAAGTAAAAGAAGAAGATGATGATAATGAAAGAATAAAAAGGAAAAAAAAAGAGAAAAAATTAAATGCAAAAAGGAGAAGGAGGACGATGAGAAGGAAGCGGTGACGATGGCAACAATGATAATAAAGGAGAAAGAGGAGAAAAAAAAAAGAAAAGAAAAAGAAAAAAAAAACACAGCAATAACGTACATACGAAGAAGAAGAAAAAACACATACAAAAATGAAAAAACACACGCACAATAATTTAATTGGACTTTGTTATAAAATTACTTTGCTGTCTAACTTTTCTGAACAAATTAACAACAAACGCTACAAAAAAATTTGGTAATTACAACCGTTTTTTTGATCGGTTTGAACCGTTATTATTACAAAAAACAGCAATTTCAGAAAACAACGTAATCCTGAGTATCATTCTGGTTATTATGGCGGTTTTTAAAAGAATGCTACAATTTTTTATATGATAAAACGGCGATTCTAACAGCCGTTATATTCAAATAAAATGGTATTTTTTGATTGGTTAAAACAACGTTTGAAAGCACCATTTTTATCAAGTTAAAATAACATTTTGTGTTGTTTAAAACAACATTTATAAACCATCATTTTACCGGATAAAAAAAGTATTCTTCGATTGGTTAAAACGATATTAAAATTGTCATTTTTACCGGGTTAAAATGACATTTCATGTTGTTTAAAATAGTGTTTATAAATCGCCGTTTTTACTAAATTAAAAGAATATTCTTCAGTTGGTTAAAATAGCGTTTGAAACCACCATTCTTATCTAATTAAAATAGAATTTTGTGTTGTTTAAAATGATAGTTGTAAACTGCTATTTTTACTAAGTAAAAATGATAATTTTTTATTGTTTAAAAATATAATTTTTATTTTTATTTTTATCGCATTAAACAAATATATTTATATATATATTTTAAATTTCACAATAACAAAAAACAATATTAATAAATAAAATATTACATAAATAAAATATTAAATATAATATATAATTTTTTATTATTAAAAATAAAAAATAATAATCCTTATACAAATAAAATATCAAATATAATATAATTTTTTAATTATACTCAGGCTTTTGTCTTTCCTTTCACATACATTTTTTTCTCTGTTCTAATCTCAGCAGAACATTACAGTACAATACAAAAAGAACAAAAAAAAACTATATCCTACCATAGCTGATCTTGATTTATAATTACGGAGGCAATAAAAAAACCGTAATAATATATATTATGGCGGTTCTTTAAAAATTGCCGTATTAAAATTTTAAACCTATTTTTTTTAATGAAAAACGATGAAAGAATTTTATATTTACATCAATATATTGATCCTAATTCCTAAACACAACTAAAGTTCTTATTTATTTATGCAACAATTCATATAGATTGAAAACTAAACAACATCCAAAATTGTAATTGGAAACGTGATTCTGTATTAAGATAGATAAATATTCTCCTAAGCTTTGGATATTCATTCCATTTTCAGCTTTGACTTTTCTTACTTCTTTTTCTATGTCATTTTGGGATAAAATTTGCTACCTCCAAGCTAATCTAAGTCTTTGTTTCAACAAAATTAAAGTAAATATTAAGTATTTAAGTGTAGCTTCGGGGGAAGCTTCACATGGAACAAAAATTCCCTCCCTCATACTATATTAATTACTTTTCATGTTTTCATGGTTTTGTAAAAGGAGCAAAAATAAATAATCCCTAGCTGACATCTATGTATATATAGCAATCCAAATTAAATGAAAATCCACTTGTATTTAATTAATTAATTTAATTTAAATCATTTTTCTCTCCTTATTAATGCAAACATAACAACACTTCTTCCACACGTGGTAGGGTTCAAGATATCATAAGAACGCACGCAAGCTTAATAAAACACTTTAATTTGGATTTGAGTATTTTGACCAACACAAAATTAAAAGGCCATTATATTCCGTTACATATTTTCCATTTTCTTGATTAAGGTTCAGTCTTCATAGAACTTCGATGTTCGAAGTGGACTTTTCTTCTTTCATTCTCTCTCAAATCTAATGCTTCGTTCTAACCCCCACACCTCACGCCATAATTTTCTCTATAAATTGGATCACATTCTCTTTCATTTTCCTCACATCACTTCTTTAGCTACTCATCATAGAGAATATAAATATACACATTAACAACACTCACGTTCATATCCATTGCTACCTCTATTGTACTATAGTTTTATATAGTAACCTTCATTAAAAAAAAACATCATGGGTCACCAAGGACTTTTGTCCAAGATTGCAACCAATGACAAGCATGGAGAGAACTCTCCATATTTTGATGGGTGGAAAGCTTATGATAGAAACCCATTTCACCCAACGAAAAATCCTCAAGGTGTTATCCAGATGGGTCTTGCTGAAAATCAGGTATATCTATACATATAATTATATTTTTTAATTTTTCTTCTTCTTCTAAAATTCATATAATGGGAGGAAGTGTTGCATGCTTGAGAAGTTGACTAATATAATAGCTTTAACTAATTTTCTTTTAAACTCATATATAGTATTCTGTAATATAATAATATATGATTTTCTGCCGGCTACAATATCATGAGATGAAGTTTGCATGCTTGACAAAGTTGACTAATATATTTATTTATTTATTGTCTTTTATTTTAATTTACAGCTTTGCTTCGATCTTATTGAAGAGTGGATAAGGAACAATTCCAAAGCTTCCATATGTACTCCTGAAGGAGTGCATCTGTTTAGAGATATTGCTAACTTTCAAGACTATCATGGATTGCCACAGTTCAGAAAAGTATTATTATTATTATTATTATTATTATTATTATTATTATTATTATTATTATTATTATTATTGCCACCTAGCACTTAAGTTAATTTCACAATCATAATGATTATTCATAAATATAGACACTATTTCCATTTCAAAATATTTGTCAATTTATATTAAATAAAGTAACACATTTAAAAAAATAAAAAATATTATTTGTATATTAAAATAAGTTATCAAAATCAGTCACTATGTATTTATATATAATACATGTATTATTTAACTTATTGTCAATATATATTTTATATTAGTAGTTGATTTTAGTATACACATAACATAATTATTAAAATATTAATAATATATTTGTTAACATATATTTAAAAAAGAAATTAAACGATCACTCATAACAATATTCTAAAGAGTAGTAGTATAACTAGTTAGAAAATCAATTTTTTTCTACTAATATACGCTAATATTTTAAAATTACTTTTAATTTAAATTTTAAACTCTAAAATTTAAATATGAATCATAAATTCTATTTTTTTAAAAAAAAAATCTAATATTAACTAATTAAAAATAAATTCCTATACTTATATTATTTAAAATATTTTTGAATGCAGGGTGTGGCAAATTTCATGTCAAAAGCGAGGGGTGGTAGGGTCAAATATGATCCTGAGCGTATATTGATGAGTGGAGGAGCAACAGGTGCAAATGAATTAATAATGTTTTGTTTGGCTGATCCTGCTGATGCTTTCATGGTTCCCACTCCTTATTATCCAGCGTATGTACCCTCACTTTCATCATCATATATATACTATACTACTATATATCTTCATGTTCATGTTCAATGCATGCACATATCACCCATCATCATATCAAAGCTTTATTTTAAAGGTGGTTGGCAGCAGAAAGTTCATTAACTATTTTGTTTTGTTCAAAAGGGAATGAAATTGGGATATTAGTAGTGGGTTCATTAAAGTGCCATTTAATTAATACTATTCTTATAACAATTTTGATTAAAGTTATTCATAAATAAACTTATATAAAACAAAATACGAGTACGTTTTCAGCTAGAAGTAATTAAGAGCAATCTAAGTATAAAAATCAACAAAAAAACAAAAGTAATCTCTATCTAGATCTTACCTGAATAATATTCCAATGTAACAATAAAACTAAAAATGATGACAATTAATAAAATGTATCTTTTAAACTTATTATTTGGAATATAGTCTCTTTTATTTTATTTTTATGTTTTTTTAGTGCGCAACGTAAATTATGAAGAGCAAATTGGTATAGTCAATTTTTAGTTAGCAAGGGAGGTGTGTCGCAACTTCTGCTATTTTCCATTTATAGGAGTGGCACAATAAATGATTTTCAGGATTCAAACTGAAAAATTCAAGCATCATTTGATTCCATATATTAGGTCAAGTTTTGACATTTTTTTTAAAAAAAGAATGTTTTTAGTAAGTGATTCAGACACTTTTAAGAAAAATAATAAAAAATATCATTTTCAACTTATTTAGAAATAAATAATTTATATTTAGATTATATATTGCAATTATTATAACCGTAGAGTATTCACATTCACAATTCTTACTGATTTTAAAATTTTCTTATCTAATAATTGATAAGTATATATTTTAAAGGTAGAAATTTAGATGCAGTTAATTTTATGTGAAGTCGATAGTTGAAAAATGAAAATTGTTAAATAGTAATTTAGTTATATTTATTAAATTATTTAACAACTCTCAACTATTAACTTCACATGAACATAAAGCTAACTGCACTTGAATTTTCACCTATTTTAAATAGAATCTAAGATTTAATAAAGATGAAAAATTATAAGAACATTAGTAAATATAATTAAGCACTCGCAAAAAGGTTCAACTTTGCTAGGCGATGCTCTATTGCCTTATAGGTCAACAAGCATGCGTTCTTCATATTGTATATGATTACATGTAAATCCAAATTAGAGATTTGATAAAACCCTAGTTGAGTGGTACACTTGGCATTGACTTTTGATTTTGAAACCAGCAGGACCACCTTATAAGAGTAGTATTATATGTCATCTTTTGTCCACACTTGAACATAATAGAACCAAATAATACCATACACACATGCACAAATATAAAATAATATGCTATTGGAAATATTATTGTACGATTCATACACCTTTATGAGGCACAAGCGAATTCCAACTTTGTTAAAGAAATTTCATGGCATGCGTGCTAGCTAGCATATATGTATTTATATTATACACTATCTTTAGAACAATTTCCATAAAATCTGTCAAAATTTCTTACCAGTTTAAAGTCAATTATTCGTCAGAAGAAGGAATGACTTTTAATAAATTAATTTATGTGTAGAAAAATCACTATTGTCAACTTTTTAAACCAAGGCCATTGATTCTATTCTCTAGTCTCTTCTTTGACCAATACGGTCACAGTTCCAAACAATTTTATTAGTAGTTGTGGACTTGTGGTCCATGTGAAAATTTTAATTTGCATGTTTAATTTTAATCACTTATCTTAACTCTTCTAATAGAGAAAAATAATTTTTAAATTTTACTGTCATAAAATTACTTATCCTAAAAATTTATATCCACTGATTGTAAATTTCGCATGTTACGATTTTATTCGCAGATTCGTGCGTGATCTTGGTTGGAGAACTGGTGTGCAACTTATTCCTGTTCATTGTGATAGTTCTAACAACTTCAAGATAACAAGAGAAGCCCTTGAAGAAGCTTATCGTGAAGCAAAACAAAACAACATCAATGTGAAGGGTTTGATCATAACAAATCCTTCAAACCCTTTGGGAACCACATTGGACAAAGAAACCCTCAAAAGCCTTGTGAGGTTCATCAATGAGAAGAACATTCACTTGGTTTGTGATGAAATCTATGCCGCCACCGCTTTTACCACTCCAAGATTTGTGAGTATCTCTGAAGTCATGCTAGAAATGGAGTGCAAGAAAGAACTCATTCACATAATCTATAGTTTATCAAAGGATATGGGGTTACCCGGTTTTAGGGTTGGTATTGTTTATTCCTACAATGATGATGTTGTGAGTTGCGGCCGCAAAATGTCGAGTTTCGGATTAGTCTCTTCTCAAACTCAACATTTTCTAGCATCGTTGCTTTCTGACGAGGATTTTATCGATAGATATTTAGAAATTAGCAAAAGGAGACTCGCTAAGCGTCATAGTTTCTTCACGAAAGGGCTCGAAACGGTTAACATTGCTTGCTTGCCAAGCAATTCAGGACTATTTTGTTGGATGAACTTGAGGAGGCTATTGAAGGAGAAAACTTTTGAAGGTGAAATGAAGCTTTGGCGTGTGATCATCAATGAGGTGAAGCTCAATGTTTCACCGGGGTCAAGTTTCAATTGTTCCGAGCCTGGTTGGTTTAGGGTTTGCTTTGCTAACATGGATGATGAGACTGTGGAGGTTGCATTGAAAAGGATTAGGGCTTTTGCTGGGAGAGAAACTAATAATGGGAAAAGGGTTGAACTGAAACGTTGGAAAAGCATTAATACTAATAAGTTAAGGCTAAGCTTCAACTCTAGAAGGTTTGATGAGAATGTTATGTCACCTCATCACATGATGTCTCCTCATTCACCAATGCCTCACTCACCCCTTGTTCGTGCCACTTAATCAATTATTGGACACTATTTAATTTGTCATGAACATAAAAAATTATATACCTTGTGTCAAGTGTAACTACATTAAAAGAAAGCTTGATATATGTGTATGTATCCAGCTATCATGTTCTAAATGTTTTTTACCCATTTGTTTTATGCTAGGAAGCTTTCTAATGGGATTATAATATTATCAGAGTAAAATTATGTATGCTAATTATTGAAGTGTATGTATGTATGCATGTATGTATGTATGTATGTATGTGTGTGTGTTGGCCTATATATTCAAGGAGGCCTGGCCTGATTCTTCTATTTCTACGATAATGAAAGAATTTCCATTATTATTCTACTATTGTCCTTTTTCTTTGTAGATGTTGCATGCGTGGCTTGATAACTCTCCATATGCCTTATAATAGGTATATTCTACATATATATTATATATTATAAAGAGAAAGTAGTAGGAACCTACACTTTTTAACTAATAAAATAGTCAACAATTAATTATTAAAAAAGTATAAAATTAAAAATAATAAAAGTATTTAAAATTCAAGTAAAAAAAACTTTGAAAATGAAATAAGGTAGAACGAATTTATTATAGAATTTAAAATTTAAAATTCAAAATTTGTTTTAAAATTTAAAATTATAAATTTGGAGTGATGGTGGTTGGCCGATGACGGATTGCCAGCGGCGGCCAATAGTGGTTGACGGTGACTGTTGGTGGCGACCATGATGATTCATCGCGAGTGGTTGAAATTGTTGAATATAAAAAAAAAATAAAAAAGACAAAAGAATAACTGAAAAAAATATTATTTTTATTTTTTAGATTTGTTGGTCAATCCAATACTCGTTGGCGAGTCATTCAACCAAGGTTTTAAGTTTTCTCTACTAATAGTTACGTGAAAAATTTTAGGAAGTCAACTATAGTATAAGTCAATTAAATTATTTTTTATTTTAAAATTTAAAAAATTAAGGTAATGATGAGTTATTTTTTATTTATTTTATAATAAATCTGTTTTTTAATTAGTTGATTAAAATTTTTAGTTAGTTTTCTAGCAAAACTGGAGTTATGTATGCTACATACCAAGGTTGCAAGAATACATGCTTCAGCGGTAACATATGTTTTGTGATAAATTCTAAGAATTCTAAGGTATTATTTACGTGTTTGGAAGATATTGTCATTTTTCTTGAATGGCTAAGAGTGATATAATTCTTTATTTTTTATTTAACAGTTATATACATTATTTAATTTAAAAAAAAAAAAAACAGATTAGAATTGAGTGAGAATTATTATTCCTTTTATCTTTGCAAATATTTCCCTCAAGTTCTTCCTTTTTGTCCATTATGTGCCCTTAGGTCATATATACTTTCCTTCTCTAGGAGGAAGAGTGGATAAACTCTTCCTAACATAGTAACATGTACGAATCTTCATGGAGAAATAAGATAAAATATGATGAGTAAGAAGGAACGAAAAAGGAGTTAGCTAGGGATGATGGATGATTCTGTGATGAAAGAATAATAACTTCTTATCCTATATATATATAGAAGAAAGAATAACCTCCTTTTATCTTATTAGAGTATGTGAGAACTTTTCCTATAATAGTGTACCCCGACAATGTTCCATCTCATAGAATTTTGAATTTCAATATAATTATATTTGCGGTCGAATTATCATTGGACAGATAATCATTATCCATTCATGATTAATTTATCCATATAGTAGTTAACAGCTTTGAATTACCTAAAAAGAATATGATATTTTTGTCTTAACCAACTAAACCATGCATGCCATTGCATTGATCATTTATGTAGTTTTTCTTTAGTCTTGTTAAGTATTTTTATCCGTCTAATTAAATTAGTGCAAACTCAACAAATAATATAATATTTAGAGTAATGTTAGGGGTCAGCAACATTTGTTATTGGTAGCCATCAATTAGCCATCAATGATCATTTGATGGTGTGAAATTTCATCCAATGGCTCACCTTTCTCTGCTGATTATATGCTGGCCAAAATGCAATAAAATTGCTGGCCCCTAGACTTTTCCTTAATATTTATAGATATACATATAAAATTACATATTTTTTTTTATAAAAAATAACATCAAAATTTTTAACTAACATAGAAATTTTTTAATTTTAACACAAAAATTTTTAACGTTCTGAACTTAATGTTGCAATTTTTTTTTTACTTTTTCTTATTTTTATTCTTTTTTTTTTTGCAAAAATTTTATAGTTTTATTTATAAAATTACGTATTTTTTCTTTAAATATTTTTGTATTTACTGTTAAAAAAAATTGTAGAATTTTTATTTATTTTTTTTTTATTTTTATTCTTCTTAAAAGATAAAATAATAAGAATAATATAAGTGCACAACAAAAAAATTATGAAAACAAAAAGAAAGAAGAGGAGGAAGAGTTATTTGGGAAAAATATAAAACAAAAAATAACACCGAAATTTCTTAATCGCGATACAAAAATTTCTTAACTTTGACACTAAAATTTTTTAATCATAACACATAAAATAAAATGATATATATATATATATATTTTCTTTTTATTCTTCTTTTTTCTTTTTTTTTTGTGTAAAATTTTTATATTTTTATTTATAAAATTATTTGTTTTTTTCAAAAATTTGTGTGTTTATTGTTAAAATGATAAACTAAAAAATAAAATAAAAAGTTGCATAAGAAATTTTTTTATTCTTTTTTTGTTTGATTGTTTTATTTTTTTAGAGAATGAAATAATAAAATTTATCAGAATGTAAAATAAAAAAAATTATAGAAACAAAAAAGAAGAAGAGAAAGAAAAGAAAGAGGAGTTATTTGACAAAAATATAAAACAGAAAATAATACCAAAATTTTTGAATCGTTTGACATAAAAATTCTTTAAATTTGACACCAAAATTTTGTAATATATTTACTACTCTTGATCTATTATTTCTTAGCTTTACTTCTTTTTTTCTTTTCTTTATAATATTTTTTCACTTTCCAATTAATTATATTATTGAGTAGCTTATATGGTGATAGACTCAACTGAAGTGATTTATGAATTAGTTTTCGAGAGAATAACAACCTCCTTTCCTTGTTTTCTTATAGAAAAATTAAAGTATAGATAAGCAATATAAATATTGAACAATGTGAATAATAGTTTAAAAAAAATTAGATTCAATTTATTAGAATAATCAATTTTTGAATTTAAATTATTAAGGTTAGACAACGTAACCCTCTCTTAATATACCGTCACATCACATTTTCATTCCATTTCAACCTTTTTTCGCTTTTCCACTCACACCGTCATTCATCCCGATCCTTCCTTCTGCCGCTGAGACCGACACTCCTCCATCTCCGTTGGTCAGCCGAATGCGCCTCTCCTTCTAGTGCTCAGCTCACTCCCTTCTCCTACCCACTGTTCATCCACTGTTGCTGCTGTTTTTGCATCACTCTTTATCATTCTCCTCCTGTGAAGTCAGTAAAGGTTGTACAATTTTACTCTCTTAATAATTTTTTCTTCGTCCACTCCTTCATCCTCATCGGTTGAAGGAGTAGCAGCAGTGTTAGTTATTGCGTAGTTTGTTACATCAATGACCACTTGAGTTAGTGATTGCGTGATTTTCACTTGAGTCACTGGAGAAGAACCTTCATCTTCATCGGTGGCCGCCGCCAGTAGTTGTCGAACCGTTGAAGGAACAGTAGCAGTGTTAGTCGTTGCGTCATTTTTGCCATGGCCTTTCAGTAAAGATACTTCAATGGTCAGTTCAGCATGGTCATTTTTGTAGGTATGCGGATGATTATTTTAATTTTTATGTGGATGGTTATTTGATTGGATTGGATTTAGTTATATACAATTAAAATATGTTGGATGTTCAATTCACTAAATATGCGGATGATTATTTTATCCTTAAATGGATGGTTATTTTCACTATGGGTGAGCGATACCGTTCATTTCTGGTCTGGAGGAGAGCGACGTCAATGAGGATCCTTGTTGATGTACCAGCGGTGGTGAGGAGGATCCTGGCAGCGATGATGGAGGCTAGTTGGCGACCAAGCGATGGTGGCGACAGCAGAGGACTTGAGGGTGAAGCTGATGCTTTGTTATATTAGGATATAATGAATCGTTAAAGTTTTTGAATTATTGAATAGCGTGTTTTAGTCGGATAATTCAGGTGGAGTGTTTTTTTTTTATTTTCACTGGGCCAAATTTTCAACCCGTTATTCATGTTGTTCAAATTTTTTATTGTCTACTTAACGGAGTTGTTTCTTATATTATTTGTGACTCGATACCTTTGGTGAAACTGAGTTGCATAAATAATTTAGTAACACTTAGCTTGTTATCCCAAAAACAAACTAAAAACAAAGAAAAATTAAAGACTTATGTACAATTATATTTCTAGTCCAAAAAAAAAAGTTTTAATAAAAAATATGTTAAAAATATCATTATTTATATTATTTTTTAACGATTTAGTCTTTTAAAATAAATAGTTTCATCACAATTACTAATGCAAGTTAATTAAGCAAAAATATTAGCTACAAGCTTGTTTTTGCTATTTGTAATAATCTTCTAATTATTGAAGATACCCTATTTTTATCTTTGGTCGGATGCACATTATTTATATATTAAGATGAAGCTAAGTGACAAAATACATTAGTAACTTTCAATTTGATGTGACTTTCCACCATGAGAGGGGAACAAATAGCGACCCACATATGACTATGGAAAACATGATACAAGAGTGTTGTTTCAAAACTTTAGATTATATACTTGTCGTTTCCCGGCAACCAAAACCGACCCTTTTAATTTTGCTGTGGATATATTATGCATAATTTGGTATTGCTTGGAAAACCAAAATTGATTGTTCTGACCTTAAAGTACTTGACCTTTTTTTGAGAGCTTTTCTTGCCGTCTGGGACATTCCTGTTCTTCACACACTAATGATCATAGTGCAATGATAATTGCATCATATAGATAGTGGTTTTCTAATGGTACATATCCGCTTCTCTATTACCAAAAAAGGATATTATTATTAGACTAATCACTTTTCGTGGTAATAATGAAGACATTCTCTTACTATGACCTTTTTTACAACCATATACGTACCTATATATAGATGTATAGAAATGCATATTTAGTGGTTATGAAAAAGTTTGATATGTTAGTTGTTGGCAAAAAAGTTGGATTATTTTGTCATTATATGTTTGAGTATTTTACGTATAATTAATATTTGATTATTCTAAGAGTTAGTCAGAAACGAAGTTACATAGAGAAAGAGAGAGTAATAGTCCCTCTAATTTTAATTTTTATCTATAAATTATATGTAAATTTTAGTTTAATTTTTTTTAAAATTTTATTTTAGTCTTATTTTATTGTGTAAATATTTTTAGTCTCCTAATATTTCATCTAGTTCCGTCTCTAAAATTAATTATTTTGCTAAAAGAATTGAATATGCGAAGATATATATAAATTAGTATTATTTTTATGTTTATGATACATTTTTATTTTTTTATTATTTTTAAAGATGAGAATCCGTGTAATCTCTTAAACTACATGCGTATGTATGTAGCACTACACTAAAAATTTAATTTTTGTTCTCAAGATCTTTATTATTTGATATACTTGAAAATAACATAAAGAAAAAGAGATTTATATATACTATAAATCTTTTATAGTAATTATATAAGTTTATTTAAAATTTACATATATATAATTATTTATATATTTTTATTTATAAATTTAAATTTTTAAAATAAATAAAAAATAAGCGATTTGATGATATATTATCAAAATTTTTATATATAATAATTAATTATAAAAATTTGATCTGCGTTACTTCGAAATTAACAAAAAAAAAATTATTATAAGGTAATAAAAAATTTATGCTTCAAATATAAAAAAAAAACTCTTACATGAAAGAATATATATATATATATATATATATATATATATATATATATATATATTATATTAATAAGATGCCTGCTACACATACAAGTCTTTTTGGCTTACAAGTCTTACAAGTTGACACAAGCCCAACAAAAAATACGCATTACACTCCCACATTGAAGAGTAAATAAACGCACGTTATTCAACCACTTCATGTTTCCAAAGCGTGCTACTCATCATGCATTATAAACGACTCTTCTTCTTCTTCCTCCATGAAAACGAGTTTCTTGCCAAATTTGAAGATAATAGAACTTCAGAAATACACCCAAACGATTATAGAAATACACCCAAAGGATTACAGAAATACATCCAAACGGTTACAGGAATTCACCCAAACGATTATAGAAATACACCCAAAGGATTACAGAAATACACCCAAAGGATTACAAAACTACACCCAAAGGATTTAAGAAATACACCCAAAATTCGTTGAAGTACACCTTATGCATAATTCAGAACTCTTTCTCTTTCTCCTCCTCATCATCTGCTGCTTCTTCTTCTTCAAAAACGATTTCAGAGCTTGATGTCAAAAAACAATGGAAATCGAGAATAACGAAGAAAGAAAACAGAGAGAAAAGCACGTAAATGAAGAAGGAGAAAGAGAAGGCAAGAAACAAAAGAAAAGAAGAAGAAGAAGAAGAAGAAGAAGAAGAAGAAGGTGCAATGAAAATGTGCAGTAACGGTTGAAGAAGGAAAAAGAGAAGGCAAGAAACAAAAAAAAAAGAAGAAGAAGAGGAAGAGGAAGAAGAACATGCAGCAAGAAGAAGAAGAAGAAGAAGAAGGTACAGTGAAAACGTGCAATAACGGTTGAAGAAGGACAAAAGAGAAGGCAAGAAACGAAAGAAAAGAAGAAGAAGAAGAGGAAGAGAAAGAAGAACGTGCAGTAAGAAGAAGAAGAAGATACATTTGTAAAGACTTGTATAAAAAAACCCTTATATGTGGAGAATTTCTCTATTATTAATTTAAGATTTTAGGATAAATTTTTATGACATAATTCTCAAACCCAGATATATATACCTAACTTTTTCTTAGTTATTAATGCCTACTAGATGAATAAACAATCGATATTATTTTAATACTTATCGTAAATGATACGAAAAAAAAAAGACAAACAAAAAATAAGAATTGAAATAAAAAAAATAAAATTGAAAATAAAATAATAAAAAATAAAAAAATAGATTGAAATTGAATATAAAGAGAATTATTTTATTTTTTATCTAATATTTTGATGTAATAAAATTTTTTTTTAATTTATATTGTCTACACCATAATGTGAGAATTAAATCAACAGAACTCACTTAATATTTTATCTAATTTTTTGATATAACAAGAAAAGTACTCACTCAATTTTATTTGTCTATATTATAATTTTATCATGAAATTAAAATGTGTTTTAGTATTCTTTTAATTATTTTATATGATAATTATGATAGTTTATAAGGTATTTATAACTTTTTATTAAATTAAAATAAAAAAATTTTAAATTGACAAATATAAAATCTAATTTAAATCAAAATATAATAAATTAAATTAAATATTTTAAAATATAAATTAATAATTTTTAAATAATATTTAAAGTCTTTATATGACAGACACTTAAAACACGCATCTGTAAATTTTGTTGATGTTGATCAATTTGAAGAAAGGAACATGCATGCATCCACGAAGACATTGCATGAGAATGGTAAAGTATATATATGTGCCTCCTTGAAAGTGATCTTACTGGTTCCCTATTTAAACCGTTGCAACATATGGCTGGTAATTTATTGAGATGTCTTGATTTTGATGGTGATTTGGCCGACAAATATAAACCTAAAGTTCCACGTAGCTTGTTGGGTTTACATGCATTTCCTTCTTCTTAGTGGAGTGGGAATATATATAATGTTATCATTTTTCAAACATGTTTTAGATACTGTCCTAAACTATATTTGGGACCCGCTAATAATAATACATAATAATTCAGAATTATTGTTAAACTATATGATTATATTATGTCATATATTATGTTATTAGAGGATGAGTTATGTTATTTGTACTATTTACTTTTGTGTAATTTTTCAAAGATAAAATTTCTAAAAAATTTATAAATGTAAAATATCTCTCTTCACATGAACTAAATTCTTTCAGAATATAATAAAAAACAAAATAAATGTATATTATTTTAAAAGTAGAAAAATATACACCTTAAAATAAAAAAAAATGATACAAGTATGATTTCTCGTCTGTTAAACCAAAGACTTCAGGTTTTAGTCCAGGTGGAGGGTAGAAAATAAAAGCACGGGTTGAATAAAAATAAATGTATATTATTTTTCAGCTAAATTCTTCTTGCTATCGAATTCGTTGACTTTTTTAGGTTATAAAAAGATTAGGTTTTTTTTTTTAAAGATAGATATTATTTTATTATTATAAAATAAGAATATTTTCATAAAGAAGTACAAAAGAAGTTGGGTATTCCTAATTATTATCAAATGTAATTGGAAAATAAATAGCTTAAGAAAGAGTAAAGTAAGAATAAAGAGAAATTATTAGCATTCATCAGGTATGGCTATTGAGTTCACGCACTAGACTGTTGGCTTCTTGCACTATCTCCAGCGCTGGGCTTATTAGCTTCTCAAAGACACACATATTTCTCGCTTTTCAAGTGCTCCAACACAGCGCCGCAATAAAGAGGATCTTTTGTCTACCTTCGATTTGAGACGCTGCCCAAGATAAGGCTCGTTGCCACCAATTGATGAAGGTCTCCTCTTCTCTCTGCCATAAGTCAGGAGTTATTAAATTTAGACTCCAGATTATTGAAGACAGAGGGCATTGGAACAAGGCATGAGAAATTGATTCATCTTTTAGCATGCATCTTGGGCAAGTGGCGGGGGTAGATGCAAACCGACTATGGATTTGTTGCAAAACCGGAAGCTTTTCATTGAAGACTCTTCCATAAAAAAATCTTAATTTTATGAGGTAATTTCAATTCTCAAATGTTATTCCATACTCTGTTGTTCTGTATGTTATGAGGCATCAATGAAGTAGGAGAATGAAAAAATCCATAAGCAACTTTATATCCTGACCCAACTTCGTATATACCAGATTTTGTCCAGCACTAATTAACTTCATCCTCCTCCTCTGTTGGTTTGATGGAAAAAATTTTATTGCATATATCAACTAAAAAAATTGACTCAATCAGGTTTCTGTTCCAACTTCTATAAGGATTTAGTAGTGCACTAACATAATACACTTGCGAATTCGGTGGGATTGTCACTGCAACTTGAGGGACATTAAAGGGCAATGGTAGTGGGAGTCAGGGATCATGAAAGATGCAGACATTAGCACCAGAGCCTATTTTCCATAACAAGCCTTTCTCAATCACCTTGGGGCCTTCAAGAACACTTCTTCAGCCCCACGACGGTATGCTTCCTATCTCTGCATGTAAGAAATCTGTATATCTGAAATATTTAGCTTTGAACATTCTTGACAGTGTAGAATTAGGATATTTCATTAGACGCCAACATTGCTTGTCCAATAAGGCCAAATTTTGTGCCTTTAGATCTTTGATCCCCAACCCTCCATCGTTCTTCGGTCTCGTCATTGTGTCCCATTTAATCCAAACCATTCTTCGTTCTGCGCCTTTTTGACCCCACCAAAATTACGAGAGCATGCTATGAGTCTCAGTTAACAGCGTGTCCGGGAGCTTGAAACAAGAGAGTGTGTAAATAGGAATCGCTTCCCCCACCGCTCTCAATAGCGTGTGCCTGCCACCTGAGGACAATAAACTTCTTTTCCAACCCATAATCCTCTTCTGAACTTTATCCTTGATAGCTCCAAAGGTTGCTTTCTTTTATTTCTGAACTATGGAGGGCAGCCCTAAGTATTTGTCTTGGGTTTCGATATGTTCAATATTTAGTGTCTGCGCAATTGCTAGTCTTGTGTTTTGAGGTGTGTTGTGACTGAAAAAGATGGCCGACTTATTCAAATTGACTTTTTGCCCACTGAAGCCCTCGTAGATCTCTAGCAATTCCAAAATGCTTTGGCTTGTATTAGGTGAGCCCTTGCAAAAAAGGATTGAATCATCAGCAAACAAAAGGTGATTAACTGTTTGGCATCTCCGATTAACTTGAACTCCTTGAATTAATCTGTTTTGCTCTGCCTTGTATAGCAAGAAGGAAAGTTCTTCCGCACAAAAAAAAAAATAGATATGGAGATAGGGGGTCACCCTGTCGGATGCTCCTATTTGGCCTAAAGTAGCCAAAAGGTTACCCTTCCACAGCAACAGAGTAAGAAACAGTCGTTACCAATTCCTTAGTCCAGTTAATCCATTTAGCATCAAAACCCAGCTTTTCCATGATGTACCATAAGAAGTGCCATTCAACCCTATCATAAGCTTTGCTCATATCTAGTTTAATAGCCATCTCATGATTTGCTCTATTTCTCTTATTTTTCAAATATTACATACATTCGTGGACAATTAGAATATTATCTGAAATGAGTCTATCTTTAAAAAAAGCACTCTGATTTGGGCTTAAAAAAAGATTAGTTTGACAATGTTAGAATCTAAAAAATAAATATAATGGGAAAAAAATTACTTAAGCCCAATAACATAACAATTAGTAATTTTAGTTTTTTTTTTTTTTTGGTCAGGAAATAATTTTAGTTTGAATATGAATATAGTTGCGAAGGAAGGCCTGGCCCATACTACATACTTGGTAAGTTGGTATACTTGCTAACTTTGTTTTCAGTAAACCATTCTTGTAATGTGAATATCGAAGCCTACAATATGGGGGGTGTGTGACTCTGTGTATATATATATATTGAAATTATATATCAATCTTTAAAAAAAAAAAATTATGCTGTTAGTCCATTTTTTCCCCTGTTGGGATAAGGGTCAAGGACCCCAAAATACAACTAATTTTTAATTTAAAGACATATAAATAATTTTATATCTAATACTACGTGTTTGTTTTGCTATTACTAGCTAAATTATCACAAAAAAATTTAATAATTTTTTTTATTTTTTAGTATGCTTAGTAAAATTTTAGGAGTAAAAAAAAAACATAAAACATTAAAAAAATATGTTTAAAAGCTATAATTTCTATTTTTTAAAAAATTATTTAAAAATATATTTTTAACATAATAAATAAAAAAATTATATTATTGTACCCAAATATACATAATTATTAAATAAAAAAATATTTTTATATGAGATATCCAAACATAAAATTATTTTATTTTTCTAAAAAATATTTAAAAAAAACTTGAAAAAAAGATTTTTTCGTAAAAGTTCACCCAAAACAAGTCCTATAAATATTCTCTCGCAAGAGTCTAGGGCAATATATAAATTGAATTTGTTTTATAACAAAAATCGAGTCTGGAAAAACCGCCGCTAATTAAATAAAAGGATTAAACCTTTCTTTTTATTTTTTTATATAAAAAATTTATTATTATATTATGGAATTCTTTTTCTGATATTTTAAATGGTTAAATAGAGATCCCTAATTGAATAAATGAATCTATATCTAACACTAATACCCAAAAACGATTTCCAACTTTGTGGTAGTTTCTTTTCATACATTATTACACACACTATACTAATAGGGTTTCTAAAGCTACATCCCAACCTCAGCTCTTGTTACTCAACATCTATGAAGAATTGAAGATACATACACATGCATTTTCTTTTGGTTTTAATTGAGCCCAACTATGGCTGCCTACTCATTTTCTTGTAAGATCTACAACATCTACTTATATATATTATTAGTTTCTTGTCCTATTAACTAGATTTGGTTCCTTTTCCACCGAATCAAATTCAGTTTATTGATCATGTATGCCAAAAATAAAATTATTTTTTGGTAATTGTGCTATGTATATTTGTCCTCCTTCAATGTATATTTATATATGTGCCTAGATACATTCATCAATAAGTTAGCTATATGTTCTTAGATATGCATCAATTAATGAGATAGCCCGTCTTTGAAGGGTTATTAGAATTATTAGAATCATATTATATGAAAACTGGTCGTAATAATATATCAATAATATTTAAGAGATAATAAAAATTAATTTAAACAATCTAAATTTATTTTATTTAATATTTATTAATTATAATTAATACTAAATAAGATAAATTTAGACTGTCTAAATTTATTTTATTTGTTAATTATAATTTATTTTATTATCTTTCTAAAATTACCGAAAATATATATGTATTTGATGAAATTCGGATCCTAAAATACCTACAATTTTTTACCTTAACAAAACGGTCATCTCAAAAATTTATTACATTAAATATATTAAAGCTCCACCTTAATTAAAAACACAAATTAATTGGATCAGCAACCTTTATATATGGAAATAGAACCACACGTACAAAGGAGAACTAGATCAATTTTATTGTAAAGAAATCTCCAAAATTAGTTGGTGTGCCCACTTTGCCAACTTAGATCACTTTTATTGTTTTTAATTAATTTTCAACATGGGGTGGATAGGCATTCTTTTTGTTTCAAATAATGAGTATCAATAATTTTCTTGCAATAATATAGTTTCCTTTGATCTTTAAATCCGCTTGCCTTTTTTGTTGATAAACTCCTATTATTAGATGCATACCCATTTTCGTTTGTGACCATGAACATGAATGACCAACATATATATTGCGTCATCTCTTAATTCGCTTTCGTTAGAGTATAATAGCATCTATTAGATCAATTAATATTATTTAGTATATTTAAATATTTATTATAAGATATTATATTTTTATTATTTTGATTTTTTTAGTATTTATAAATATATTTTTATATTATATCATTTTAAATAATTTAAATACACACAAATCTTTTATCTACTATTCTCTCTTATTTTTCTAACATTATGAAACAACAAATTTGTAAACAGGCGTGGAACCTCTCGTGTCAAGAGGGACAATGGCCTCCTAAATTTCAATTTTTTTATAAATTGTATGTAAATTTTAGTTTATTTTTTTTTTATTTTTTTATATTCAAAAATTAAATTTTGGTTCCTTCCTAAATTTTATGCTGGCTTGGCTTTTGTTTGTGGAAAATAGTTTTGAAATGAAAGGTAGGTAAAAAACTTGTATGCGTACAATAATTTGGTTATTGCATGTGTTTATGTTAGTTGAAAAGTTAAAAGATATGGAAATATTTTCGTTTTGCACAGTGTAAAAATATAAAAATTTAAAGAATATTTATTGTGCATTGAAAATGTAGAGTAGATTTTGGCGTATAAATAGGAGGCATTTCATTTCATTTATCAGTGTCAAGGGAAGAGAGATATGGAAAAATCAGTGAGAAAAATATAATTAAATTATATGTTGAAAGAAGTTTATTTCTCTTTAAAACAAATGTGTGTAATGTTTAAAAATTATAAGACGTGGGTTTATATACTGTGAATATTTTTAGGATTGACGTCGATTTTTATTATTTCTAAGAATAAAAATGGGTACTCAATGAAAACAATATATATGTAACTATTGTATACGTGTGAAAATGATATTATATAATTATCAGTACGTAGTACTAAAGAACTAATAACATATTTTGTGGTTTATAGTTATTAATTAATTATTATTAATATTTTTAATAATATAAAATTATATTTAATAATATATAATTATATATTTATTTTTTTATATTTAAATATTAACTAAATTTTAATGAAAATGCCGACGCTAAAACTTTTTCTTCCCCAATCTATAGTACTATCACTTCACTTCTGATCTACAATACTATTTAGTATTTACCTACTTTACATATACGAATTTTCGACGTATACAATACTCAATATTATACTTGTATATATATCTATATAGCAGTGTTGATCTACCAAGTATTATTCACTAATACAATTTTTCATCAAATTTATTTCTTTGTTGTTAAGGTTGGTTTTTGGCGGGGGGAGATAAATGATGTCTTATTTCCGCAATTTTTTTCCAACACTAAATTTAAACTTTATTATATCCTGGAATTAATTATTATATCTATGTAGGTATAATTGTAATGAAAATTTGATGTGGCCTATTTATTCTGGAAATGTACATAATATAATGAAACGACAATTTAGGGAACTCATCACAGTTCTTATTTATGGTCTATCTGTCATAAAAAGTAATTTCACATCAGTTTTTGCGTCATAACTAGTAAATAGAAACTCAAAACATCTTTCTCTTTTCCATTAGAAGGAACTAACTTTAGTCTCTATTGTGGTCCCACGTAATTAATTAATTAAAATACTTAAAATTAATGTAATTACTTTTTTTAATAATATCATTTAAATTTATAAATTTAAAAATAATTCACTATTAAAAGATATTAATATTAAAAAATTCATACGTAACAACAATACAAAATATATAGTTTTATAACTGATAATTTTAATAATGTGATTAGTATTTTAAATTTTAAAAATAAAAATAACCAACCCAACCAAAAATTATTTTGTAAGATGTAAAAATTAAATTTATTTTTTAATGTATGTAAAGTTAATTAATTATAATTTAATATAATAATATAAATAATATTTAATATTAATTATGATATAAATAATTAATCTAAATAATTAGTTAAATAAAAATTTAATTATTTAATCTAATTAATTATTATAATTATTAATAAATTAATTATAATTTAATTATTTAATTAATTATTATTTAAATAATTAATATAAATTATTAATTAAATAAAAATACAATTATTTAATATAATTATTTAATTAATAAAAATTTTATATAATTATTTATTTTTTTAAATAACTTACCAAGTGGCAAGTTATTATTAGGTAACAAGAGTCCACACTCAGAGGGACTCTCTCTTCTCGATCTAAGAGAAGACCTCCTTCTCATCTTACTCCAATGATTGGTTTCCTTTTTTTCTGACACACCACAATAATAGGGACTCCAAAAAGTAACCATTGGAGTTGCTCTAATTAATTTCAGATTTTTTAATTATTAAAATTTTGTATACTATATCATAAAATCTTTTTTAAAGTCTAAAAGGGTTCGATACACAACTAGAAAATGAATTAATACAGACAAATTTACAGACAGATTTAGTCTTTATTACAGGCGAATTTTTGGTTACCGACGGATTTTGTCTCTCTATAAAAGCCCCGTCGAAAATTATTTACCGACGGATTTTTTTCGGTCGGAAAATTACAGACAGATTTTTACCAGTTATCGACAGATTTCTCCTCTGTAAATTTTCTATCCATTTTCCAAAGGCGACGCACTTTCAGACGGATTTTTCGTCTATAATTACAGACGGATTTTCTGACGGATTTTTCGTCTGTAATTTGAACTTTGGAAAATTATCTTACACTCTAATTACAGACAGAAAATCCGTCTGTAAATCCATCGGTAAGGTAAAATAGAATTTTTTTAATTTTTCCATTGCAAAATAAATACTTTAGATTTGTTTTCTAAATTTACTACATCAAACACTGTAAATTGAAAAAAGAAAGCCAAAAATCACATAAATAGACATAATATTCATTACATGATACCTATAAAATTGGATGTTATTTTTTAACATCATTGGCCAATATCTCACTGTCTTAATAAAAAGATACCCAAAAAAAATAAGATGACCATCCTAATATTACATGAATGTCACAAATTACACTTAGCACTTAAAGATAGAATAATCTAAAATATTAATAGATAACTAAATTGCATCGGCAGCATCAAGCTTCACATTAAAAGTTAAGCTTGACATCTCCTGACTGAAATAGAATCAAAACCCGAATTGGAATTGGAGTGAAATGAAATGCTTGAATAAAAATAAAGCATATTATTTAAAGCATTTTGCATTCCAGAAGTAGTCTCTTTTTGCATGAACAATTTTCTGGAGGAGGTGTGGGAGGAGGGGCACAATGTGATTGTCGACGACAGCAAGAGACCAAAGTTATGGCATCCGCAACACCAACTCAATGATGGAGGAACATGCCACACCTCGGTTCATGGCTCTTCAGTTCTACTTCCAATGGAGGAGTGAAGGAACAGTCATGACTCGTGAATGAAAGCGAGGAGGAAGGGCAGTGGCAGAAACACAACGGCGACACAGAGAGAGAAGGAGAGTGCTCGAACAGAGGAGAAGGCCAACGAGCTTCCAAACAACGGCGAGAGAGCTTCCAATCACGGCGACACAGCTTCCTACGACGGCGACGGATCTTCTACGGTGGTGATGGAGGCTGTGTCTGTGTAGGGGCTGTGGTGGCTGCGCCGCTGCGGGGCTGCGAGGCTGTGGGGTTGCGGGGAGCTGCGAGGGCTGAGACTGCAGTGGCTGCGGGCGGCGGGTTGCAGGGCGAAGAGTTCGAGGGATGAGGGCGAAGAGGAGTGTGAATGGAGTGTGAAATGGGTGGTGATAAAATTAGGGTTTTCAATATTTCCGACGAAAAATTTAAATTACAGACGGATTTTTCGTCTGTAACCATTTCTCACGAAAAAAAATTAATTTTTTCGACGGAATTATTGACGGATTCTCTTTTCCGTTTGTAATTTATGCTAATCTATTTTTTTTTGTTTTCCAACAAAAAATTCTTCTGAAAATCCCTCTGTATTTCAGTGGGATAAAATCCATCAGAAATATCTGTCTGTAATAACTAGTTTTCTAGTAGTGATAGAGACACATAAATAAATATAAAAGTATTTATCTATTTTGGTCTTCAAAAAATTTCGGACCAGAAACTTTAATCTCCAACTAAAATTAATTACTCGATTGGTCTCTAATAATTAACTCCGTCAGTCACTTAGGTCCTTTGCTCCGTCTACTCTAACGGAGAACAAAATAGTCCCTGACAACTCTAATAGGGGACAATATAGTCCCTGACCTCCTCTGTTCAAAAACGATACTGTTCTCTCCCAATTTTCATCATATCTCGCATAACACTAACAGTTTAATACTGGAACTTCAAGCTACACAATGCACACTCTGCAACTTCAATGTTCATAAGAAGAAAAATCCTTAACTTATTCTCAACCAATTCCTACTCAGGAAACTAATGACTATGTCTCTTAAGTACTTGTCATTTTCATAGATCCCATAAATCTAGACAGCAAGTCTCATTTGTTAATTAAGACCCCTTGTCATCGTCGCCATCTCCCTCCTCCTCTGTCCTGTCATCTCCATCACCATATTGTCCACCACTCCGATCGCTTCCCTCAACTTCTTCTCAGAACCAATGTTCAGTAATCGCTTCAATTTTCATATGAGCGGCAACGACGACATTGCTCGTTGTACTGATAGCTTTGATGCGAGATCGAAACTATCCGTCATTTTGGACTCTGAAAAAGAAATTAAAGAATGAAATACTCGGGGTCCATTTCAAATGAGAATTTGTATATGATGTAGAAGGAGAATCTTCTCATGATGTCCTAATGTCCAACAATCTATATTTCTTGCCGGAGAGTGGAGAAAAGTGATGCGTGAGCATCTTGTCTATCTTTTTCTAGTGAAATTGCATCTAAATTGTTGAATTTAATTAAGAATTAATTATATTTTAGCCACTATGGATGCTATTTTGAGTTTTGTACAATACTGTTTATTTTAGGTAGCATTTGGCAAAATTTGATGGAGTTTCTGCAGAGAAAGAGAAGAAGTCAAATAGATGACCAACAAATACCGACGCGGACGCATGGCTCAGGCGACCGCGCGAAATGGAGGAAATCGCAATGACGCGATCGCGTGCCTGACGTGAACGCGTGGACTGGAATCTGCACAAATGACGCGAACGCGTGGACGACGCGAATGCGTCACATGCGCCACGTGCAGAAAATGTAGAAAAACGCTGGGGGCGATTTCTGGGCTGTTTTGACCCAGTTCTTAGCCCAGAAATCACAGATTAGAAGCTGCAGAATGGACAAATCAAGTGGTCCCACCCATCAGCTGAAGACTTGTTAATTAATTCGAATTTAAATTCAAATCTTATTTTAGGAAAAGATATTATTTTAATTTTAATTTTAGAAATTTAATTTTTAAATTATTAGGATTAGTTATAAAAGGAATCCCAATAGGGTGGTTCCAGAACAACATATTCCACAACATTATTCCATACAAATTTATATTCCGTATTCCATGAGCAACTAATCCTCCACTGTTAAGGTTAGGAGCTCTGTCTATTGTATGGATTGATAATATTATTTTTCTATTTTAATTCATGTTTTGATTTATATTTCAATAATTGTTTTCGTACTTTATCTTATGAATCTGGGTGGAACGGAAGTATGACCCATATTCTATTTGAGTTCTTGTAAAACTTGGAAAAGCTCTTTACTTGAACAATAGCTTGAAAACATATTATCCTGAATTTCTAATTGTTTGTATTTAACGGGATATGTGACATATAATCCCTTTACTTTTGGATAATTAGGATTCTTGTGGCATATAAACTAGAATTTGATCATCACCCTCTAATTGGAATTAATTGACCAAGGAATTGGCAGTTGATGAATTTTAGAGGAGACTAGGAAGGTCTAAGGAATTAGGGTCTAGTCACAAATAGTTTGCCATGAATTAAATCTTGCATGATTAAAATAGTTAAAAAGAAAAGTCAATCCAGAAAATAGATAACTCTGAAACCTTAACTGCCTTCTCCATATATTATTCCTAACTTAATTACTTGCCCTTCTTCAATATTTTTGATATTGTTTAATGTCTTTTATACTGTATCTCAACACCAATTTTTGTTTGTCTAACTAAGCCTATCAAACACTATTGTTGCTTAGTCCATCAATCCTCGTGGGATCGACCCTTACTCACGTAAGGTATTACTTGGTACGATCCGGTGCACTTGCCGGTTAGTAAGTATGGTTGTAAATTACCGCACCAAGTTTTTGGCGCCGTTGCCGGAGATTGACTGTGATTTACAACTATTCGTTGTTTGGTTGCTTAGATTAGATAATTTTTATTATATTAATTTTTTATTTTATTTTATTATTAATTTTTATTTTGCATTTTTTTTACATTATTTTTCTTTTCACTTTACGTTAATTTTTTTTCTTTTGCTTTTCCTTTTACGTTATTTACTTTCTTTTCCTTTTCATTTACATCCCCCCTCCCCTGTTTCGTTTTTCCTTCCTTTGTTTATTATTTAAAATATATATATATATATAAATAAATATATTTTAGTATTAATATTTTTCTTTAATTTCTGAAATTAAGTTTGGTGTTACTCAATTGATTTTATTTTAATTTTTATGTTTATTTTTTTTAAATTTTTGAAACTTTTATTTATTTTTAATTATTATTTTCGAAATTTTATTTATTTAATTAGTATTTTTATTTTTTTATTTATTTTACACAGGTTACCTCACAGGGACTTCTCTGCACTCTGACGTAGAGAATCCTATTTTTTTTTTGTTTTCTGCTTGTGTATGCGCAAGAATAGAGACAAAGAACATCTCTTAAACTTTGATCCTGAACCTGAAAGAACTTTCAGGCGACGTTTACAACAAGCAAGACTTTGCAAGACTGCAGAATCCACTATGGCAAATAATAATGCTAATGCCAATGTGGTAAATCCGAATGGGGATGATCAGCAGAGAAGAGTGCTTGGTTCTTATTCTGCACCTACTGCGGATCTTTATGGAAAAAGCATTGTGGTGCCTCCTATAACTGCAAACAACTTTGAATTGAAGCCACAACTGGTCACCCTGGTGCAGCAAAACTGCCAGTATCATGGACTTCCTCATGAAGATCCAAATCAGTTCATATCTGATTTTTTGTAGATATGTGACACTGTGAAGACAAATGGAGTGAACCCAGAGGTGTACAAACTGATGCTTTTCCCATTTGCTCTGAGGGATAAAGCAAAGCTATGGTTAGATTCCCAACCAAAAGAGAGTTTGAATTCTTGGGAAAAGGTTGTTACAGAGTTTCTCACTAAATTTTTCCCACCAAAGAAGCTGACTAAGCTTAGGTTGGAGGTTCAGACCTTCAAGCAGAAGGACGGTGAAACTCTTTATGAAGCTTGGGAGAGATACAAGCTACTGACTAGGCAATACCCTCCTGACATGTTCTCCAAGTGGACCCAACTGGATATCTTTTATGAAGGCTTAGGAGAGATGTAAAAGATGAGCCTAGACACTTCTGCAGGCGGTTCATTGCACAAGAAGAAGACACCAGAGGAGACTATTGAGCTGATTGAATTGGTTGCAAGCAACCAATATTTATACACATCTAACAGGAATCCTGTGAACTCTGAGGCCGCTCAGAAGAGAGGCGTGTTAGAAGTAGAAGCTGTTAATGCTCTTCTTGCTCAGAACAAGCTTATGTCTCAGCAGATAAATCTACTTACTCAACAGATGGGTGGCATGCAAGTCTCAACTATCAACACTCAAAATCCACCCCAAGATACCTCCTATGACATGACAGGTAACTTTATGCAAAATGATAATTATGATTATGCTCAACCCTCTTATGAACAGGTGAATTACATGAGGAGTGGTCCTAGAAATCCCAACAATGATCCATATTCTAAGACATACAATCATGGATGGAGGAATCACCCAAATTTTGGGTGGAGAGATCAATCTCAGAAACCTCAGAACTTCAACAATAGTTCTCAGGGTGGTTTTCAACAGAACAACCATAATAACCGCCAATTTCAGTCTCAGCAACAACAACCACCTCAGCAGGCAAATTCTAAATCCCAAGAAGATTCTAAATGGGAGATGATGATGAGTTTCATACAAGAAACCAGAGCAACCATTAGAAACTTGAAGGTGCAAATGGGTCAAATGAGCAAGCAATTACCTGAAAGGTCTTCAAATACATTTCCTGGTGATACAGTGGTGAACCCAAGAGAAGATTGTAAGGCTATTCAATTGAGAAGTGGTAAGATGGCTGGTTTTGAGACCAAGGTCAATAAAGATCCAGTTGAAAAGGAAGCTCCAGAGGAGAAGAAGGAAGAGGTAGAGCACGCCCCACCTAAGCGTGCAGACAACCCGTTTCCTGACTCTCTTGACACTTATCCCACCTTACCAAAGGCCCCTGCATACAAGCCGAAAATGCCATATCCTCAGAGGCTTCAGAAGGCGTCCAAAGAAAAGCAATTCTCTAAATTTTTAGATGTCTTCAAGAAGCTGCAGATCAACATCCCTTTTGCAGAGGCTCTGGAGAAAATGCCTCTCTATGCTAAATTTATGAAAGAATTGTTGACCCACAAGAGGAATTGGAAGGAGCAAGAAACCGTGGTGTTAACCAAGGAATGCAGTGCTATTATTCAACACACCCTTCCTGAGAAGATGCCAGACCCAGGGAGTTTTGTGATTCCTTGCACCATTGGAGAAGTCGGCATTCAGAGAGCTTTATGTGATCTTGGAGCTAGCATCAACCTCATGCCACTTTCAGTGATGAAAAAGCTTCAAATTGAGAAGGTAAAACCTACTCGTATTTCTCTTCAACTTGCTGATCTTTCTATTAAATTACCTGTAGGTATGGTTGAAGATTTACTTGTTAAAGTATGACCATTTATTTTTCCTGTTGATTTTGTTATATTAGACATGGAAGAGGAGGTAAAACCCTCTATTATACTTGGTAGACCCTTTTTAGCTACAGGTAGAGCTCTAATTGATGTACAAAAGGGTGAATTAACCCTGAGGGTCAATGAAGAACAGGTGGTCCTAAATGTTTTTGAAGCCCTCAAACACCCCAATGATTCTGAGGGGTGTATGAAAATAGATGTTATTGAACCACTTGTTCAAGAAGTACTGGAAACTGAGGTACTTGATGATGTTCTAGATCCTATTTCTGAGTGTGAATTAGTTGAAGTTGATGATTCACCACCCCAAAAGGAGCTGATGAACACGCCAATTAAGGAGGAGGAAGCCCCCAAGCTTGAGCTCAAACCCTTACCCCCTTCTCTGAAATATGTGTTTTTGGGTGAAAATGATTCATATCCAGTGATTATTAGCTCTTCTCTGAAGCCTGAAGAAGAGGAGGCGCTTATTTCAGTACTCAGGAGCCATAAAACAGCTCTTGGGTGGACCATTAGTGACTTGAAGGGGATTAGTCCAACCAGGTGTATGCACAAGATCCTTCTTGAAGATGATGCTAAACCAGTTGTGCAACCACAAAGGAGACTCAATCCAACGATGAAAGAGGTGGTCCAAAAAGAGGTAATGAAATTATGGGAAGCAGGTATTATTTACCCTATTTCTGACAGCCCTTAGGTAAGTCCTGTGCAGGTAGTTTCCAAGAAAGGAGGGATGACAGTGATCCAGAATGAAAAGAATGAGCTCATTCCTACAAGAACAGTCACGGGATGGAGAATGTGCATAGATTACAGGAGGCTCAACACTGCTACAAGGAAGGATCATTTTCCCCTCCCTTTCATTGATCAGATGCTTGAGAGGTTAGCTGGTCATGCTTTTTATTGTTTTCTAGATGGATATTTTGGATATAATCAAATTGCAGTGGACCCTCAAGATCAAGAGAAGACAGCATTCACATGCCCCTTTGGAGTATTTGCCTATAGGAGAATGCCATTCGGACTCTGCAATGCTCCAGCAACTTTTCAGAGGTGTATGCTTTCAATTTTTCTGATATGGTTGAAAAGTTTATTGAAATATTTATGGATGACTTTTCTGTTTTTGGAAATTCTTTTGCATCATGCCTTAAATATTTATCTCTTGTCTTGAAACGGTGTCAAGAATCAAACCTTGTTTTAAATTGGGAAAAATACCATTTTATGGTTACAGAAGGCATTGTTCTTGGACACCGAATTTCAAGTAAAGGAATTGAGGTTGACAAAGCAAAGGTGGAGGTAATTGAAAGATTGCCACCACCAACTAATGTTAAGGCAATTAGGAGTTTCTTGGGTCATGCAGGATTTTATAGAAGATTTATAAAGGATTTTTCTAAAATTGCTAAACCATTGAGCAACCTGTTGGTTGTTGATGTTCCTTTTATCTTTGATTCTGATTGTCTGTATGCTTTTGAAACTCTGAAAGCAAACCTTACCTCTGCTCCTATTATAGCTCCCCCTGATTGGGATTTACCATTTGAATTAATGTGTGATGCTAGTGATTTTGCTATAGGAGCTGTTTTAGGACAGAGGCATGGTAAGCTTGTACATGTCATTTATTATGCCAGTCGTGTGTTAAATGATGCTCAAAAGAATTACACAACTACAGAAAAGGAATTATTAGCTGTTGTGTATGCTGTTGATAAGTTTAGGTCCTATTTACTTGGTTCTAAGGTTATTGTTTATACTGACCATGCTGCTTTGAAGTACCTTCTAACCAAGCAGGATTCTAAACCAAGATTAATCAGATGGGTGTTGCTCCTTCAGGAGTTTGATATTGAAATAAAAGACAGGAAAGGGTCAGAAAATCGAGTAGCTGACCATCTCTCCAGAATTGAGCCTGAAGCAGGAGTGCAACCACCCACAGCTGTAACTGAGACATTTCCGGATGAGTAATTGTTCCTCATTCAGCAGGCTCCATGGTTTGCAGACATTGCAAATTATAAGGCCATAAATTTTATCCCAAGGGAGTACAGTAGGCAACAAGTGAAGAAGCTATTGACTGATGCAAAGTACTACATTTGGGAGGAACCATACCTTTTTAAAAGGTGTTCAGATGGAATTATTCGGAGGTGTGTCCCAGATGAAGAAAAACAGCAGATTCTTTGGCACTGTCATGGTTCTGAGTATGGAGGCCATTTTGGTGGTGAAAGGACAGCTACAAAAGTCCTTCAGAGCGAGTTTTACTGGCCGACTCTCTTCAGAGACTCAAGAGCATTTGTAAAGCACTGTGACAGATGTGAAAAAGCCACGAATCTCCCTGCCAACCATGAAATGCCACAGCAGGGGATTCTTGAGGTTGATTTGTTTGATGTGTGGAGAATTGATTTCATGGGACCCTTCCCACCCTCACATTCAAACAACTGTATTCTAGTGGCGGTCGACTATGTGTCCAAATGGGTGGAAGCTGTGGCTTTGCCAACCAATGATGCCAAGGTGGTAATGAGCTTTCTTCAGAGGTATATCTTTAGCCAGTTTGGTGTCCCAAGGACACTCATTAGTGATGGAGGAAGTCACTTCTGTAACAGACAGCTGGACTCTCTTCTGCATAGATATGGCGTCCGTCATAAAGTGGCAACCCCCTATCACCCTCAGACAAGTGGATAGGTTGAAGTTTCCAACAGGAAACTTAAGAGGATTCTGGAGAAGACCGTCAGTATCTCAAGAAAGGAATGGTCTAGGAAGCTTGATGATGCTCTCTGGGCTTACCGGATAGCATACAAGACTCCAATTGGCATGTCCCCGTATCAGTTGGTCTATGGCAAAGCCTGTCACTTGCCAGTGGAGCTGGAGCACAAGGCTTATTGGGCAATCAGGTACCTGAATCTTGATTCAGAAGCTGCAGGAATTAAGCGGATGCTTCAGTTGAATGAGCTTGATGAATTTAGATATTCAGCCTATGAGAATACCAAGCTCTATAAGGAGAGAACCAAGCTACTGCATGACAAGAAGATTGCCATTAGAGTCTTTGAGCCAGGACAGAGAGTGCTCCTATATAATTCAAGGCTCAAATTCTTTCTCGGGAAGCTGAAATCCCGATGGTCAGGACCGTTTGTGGTTACCAGAGCTTCACCATATGGTCATGTGGAAATCCAGGAAGAAAATTCTGACAAAAAATTTACAGTGAATGGCCAGAGGTTGAAACACTATCTTGGAGACGAGATTATTCGCCAGAGGTCCACTCATCTGCTGAACTAGTAGAGCTGACTGTCAAGCTAGTGACGTTAAAGAAGCACTTGTTGGGAGGCAACCCGATAATTTCGTATCCTTAGCTATTTTTCGTAGTAGTAGTTTTCCTAGTTATTTTATTGGGTTCTTACTAATTTTCTGATCATGCAGCTATGTTCTTCCAGGAACCGAACACCTCAATCTATATATTTCAAAAAAAAAAAAAGAGAGGCACACGACGCGATCGCATCATTGACGCCAACGCGTCAATCATGTGTGCGTGAAAAATAAATTTGAACAGAGAGTTGCGCGGGAGTGGTGCAAGAATGATGCCTCTAGCACAAACAAGCTCACGCGGACGCATGGCTCACGCGACCGCGTCATTCATGATTTATGCCACTTCACGCGACCGCGTCATCCACGCGGACGCGTGACCCGAAAAATCGACGTAGAAGGTGTCTGGACAGAGAGTTAAGCTGGCTTGAGGCAAGAAGTGTGCTAAAAGCACAAATTTGGTCATGCGAACGTGTGCCCGACGCGTCCGCGTCAATTACATAAATGACCATCCACGCGAACGCGTGCATGACGCGAACGCGTCGTAGGAAAATGTGGCTCCCAAGCCATGCGAACAGAAAGTCACGCGGGCGCAGGGCTGGCTTCGCGCGAATCGCACAAAATCTAGGGCACGCGGACGCGTGCCTGACGCTAACGCGTCATTATGAAGTATGCGCTACACACGCGATCGCGTCATTGACGCGATCGCGTCGCTTGCGCCGCCTAGTTTTCTTTCTCTCTCTCCCAATCCTAATTGTCTCTTATTCTCTTATCCTTTTATTTTTTCTTTCATTTTAATAATTTATCTCTTTCTATTTTCTGTTCTTCTTTGCTTGAGGACAAGCAAACTTTTAAGTTTGGTGTTGACGCTGCGCTTATAGGTTTTCTAGTACAAAAGGGAGGCGAATCATCTTCGCGAAGGAGCACAACCTGAAGAATAAAGCGACCGCTAGGAAAATTAAGGTGGTTGAGTTCCTTTCATTTTTATTCCTCCCCTCTTTTTCTATGTTATGTTCCGGTTTCCTGTTATTTTGCTTTGTTTGTTGCATGATCCTTTATTAGTTAGAATCCCAGGACTAGTTTAGTTCTCTCTATTGCTTTAATTCTGAAAAAATGTCTCATGTATTACTCCCTGAGCTTAAATTCAAATAAAAAATACAGGAGTGATATATTGCATGAGAAAGTGGGTCTATATTGAATAATAGTCTTAAATGTGGTAGTATTTTATGTGATTCTGAATGCATGACATGAACAGTGCATAATTTTTTATAGTGAAGTTTATGAATGTTAAAATTGTTGGCTCTTGAAAGAATGATGAAAAAGAAAAATATTATTGATAATCTAAAAAAATCATAAAATTGATTCTTAAAGCAAGAAAAAGCTGTGAAAAACACGAGGCTTGCGAAAAAAATTTAATAAAATAAAGAAACAAACAAGAAAAAGAAAAAGCAAGCAGAAAAAGCCAATAACCCTTTAAACTAAAAGGCAAAGGGTAAAAAAAAAAGGATCCAAGACTTTGAGCATTAATGGATAGGAGGGCCCTAAGGAATAAAATCCTGGCCTAAGCGGCTAAATCAAGCTGTCCCTAACCATGTGTTTGTGGCGTGAAGGTGTCAAGTGAAAAGCTTGAGACTGAGCAGTTAAAGTCGTGGTCCAAAGCAAAAAGAGTGTGCTTAAGAACTCTGGGCACCTCTAACTGGGGACTCTAGCAAAGCTGAGTCACAATCTGAAAAGGTTCACCCAGTTATGTGTCTGTGGCATTTATGTATCCGGGGGTAATACTGGAAAACAAAATGCTTAGGGTCACAGCCAAGACTCATAAAGTAGCTATGTTCAAGAATCAACATACTGAACTAGGAGAGTCAATAACACTATCTGAATTCTGAGTTCCTATGGATGCCAATCATTCTGAAATTCAAAGGATAAAGTGAGATGCTAAAACTATTCAGGATTGTAGTTGTAAACCCCACTATAAGAAGAGACATGAGCTTAATCGAACTCTCATTCTCATGCAAATTCACATCCTAAGCTTATATTAGTTTTGGTTGCTTGAGGACAAGCAACAGTTTAAGTTTGGTGTTGTGATGCGTGAGCATCTTGTCTATCTTTTCCTAGTGAAATTGCATCTAAATTGTTGAATTTAATTAAGAATTAATTATATTTTAGCCACTATGGATGCTATTTTGAATTTTGTACAATACTGTTTATTTTATGTAGCATTTGGCGGAATTTGATGGAGTTTCTGCAGAGAAAGAGAAGAAGTCAAATAGATGACCAGCGAATACCGACCCGGGCGCATGGCTCAGGCGACCGCGCGGAATGGAGGAAATCGCAATGATGCGATCGCGTGCCTGACGTGAACGCGTGGACTGGAATCTGCACAAATGACGCGAACGCGTGGACGACGCGGACGCGTCACATGCGCCACGTGCAGAAAATGTAGAAAAACGTTGGGGGCGATTTCTGGGCTGTTTTGACCCAGTTCTTAGCCCAGAAATCACATATTAGAAGCTGCAGAATGGACAAATCAAGTGGTCCCACCCATCAGCTGAAGACTTGTTAACTAATTCGAATTTAAATTCAAATCTTATTTTAGGAAAAGATATTATTTTAATTTTAATTTTAGAAATTTGATTTTTAAATTATTAGGATTAGTTATAAAAGGAATCCCAATAGGGTGGTTCCATAACAACATATTCCACAACATTATTCCATGCAAATTTATATTCCGTATTCTATGAGCAACTAATCTTCCACTGTTAAGGTTAGGAGCTCTGTCTATTGTATAGATTGATAATATTATTTTTCTATTTTAATTCATGTTTTGATTTATATTTCAATACTTGTTTTCGTACTTTATCTTATGAATTTGGGTGGAACGGAAGTATGACCCATGTTCTATTTGAGTTCTTGTAAAACTTGGAAAAACTCTTTACTTGAACAATAGCTTGAAAATATATTATCCTGAATTTCTAATTGTTTGTATTTAATGGGATACGTGACATATAATCCCTTTATTTTTGGATAATTAGGATTCTTGTGGCATATAAACTAGAATTTGATCATCACCCTCTAATTGGAATTAATTGACCAAGGAATTGGCAGTTGATGAATTTTAGAGGAGACTAGGAAGGTCTAAGAAATTAGGGTCTAGTCAGAAATAGTTTGCCATGAATTAAATCTTGCATGATTAAAATAGTTAAAAAGAAAAGTCAATCCAGAAAATAGATAACTCTGAAACCTTAACTGCCTTCTCCATATATTATTCCCAACTTAATTACTTGCCCTTCTTCAATATTTTTGATATTGTTTAATGTCTTTTATACTGCATCTCAGCACCAATTTTTGTTTGTCTAACTAAGCCTATCAAACATACACTATTGTTGCTTAGTCCATCAATCCTCGTGGGATCGACCCTTACTCACGTAAGGTATTACTTGGTACGACCCGGTGCACTTGCCGGTTAGTAAGTGTGGTTGTAAATTACCGCACCAAAAAGCGTGTCATTGGGGTAGTTGTGGAACTTGGTCTTGAGGATGTGGTGGACGTTGTCGGGGTTGAAAGTGATACTGTTATCGAAGACGTAGAAGTTGATACTTCTGGTGGGTGAAGTGTGGAGGAGGTGGGTGTACCAGTCACAGAGATTTAGGAAGTGTGTGGTTCATGACATGTTGAGATAGGTGTGATACGTGTGGCAGTTACACCATAGCTTGATCTTGGAGATGAAGAAGAGGAAGGAAAAGATGGAAAAGAAGACTGTAAAGGTGAAGAAAGAAAATATGAATGTTAGGGTTATGCAAGATATAATGAAAATTGGAGAAGACAGTGCCGTTTTCGAACAAATTAAAGGAATCAGAGATTATTTTGTCCCATATTAGAGTTGTTAGGGATTATTTTGTCCCCTATTAGAGTTGTCATTGACCATTTTATTTTTCATTAGAGTTAATGAAGTCAAGGACCTAAGTGATTGACAGAATTAATTGAAAATAATCAATTGAGTAATCAATTTTAGTTAGAGACTAAAGTGTCTAGTCTGAAAATCTGAGTACCAAAATAGATAAATATTCTAAATATAATTATATATTATATTATGTATAGCTTGCGCTCTCAACCATTCAAAAGTCATTATTCTTTCTCCATTGCCATCAAGACAACTTTAAAAGGTGATAATTCGATGGAGACTATTATTTATAATTAGTCACCTTTATAATTTTCAATCTAACCGGCCTTTGCGGTTTTTATTCTCCTCTTTTATGATGATTCTACTCCCATTATTGGTGTTACTCCAAACATTTTCCTTTTTATTATAACGTATAAGAGAGTTTTACGGCAATATTTTGTTAGATGTTTATATATATTATTCAGTGTATTATATTTTTAAAAAGTGAAAAGAATGTTTTTTTTTTTCAAAACGATAAAAAAAAAAAAACTCTTCTAACAGTGCATAAAGAAAAAAGATACTAAATCGTTTTGTTTAAAAAATGAAATGAAATAAAATAATTTAACTAATCCAAAGATTAATTAACAAGCATTTCATGTGTATATTTTAACAGATAAAGTTGAACAAAATATAAAAATAATACCCAAAAAAATAGGGAAAAAGTAACACAATACATTGTTCTTCAATTAATAACTAGAAAGATATATATTTCCATATAATTAAATTAACGAATAAGTCTGGGTTGATGTAAAATAAAGTTTAAACCGAACCTCCCGAAATCTTTTTTTTTTTTTCCCTGAGGGGTTGTCAAGTTTGTTCCTCGTTCTCGGCCTAATAATTTTGAGTTAATAGACTCAAGCTAAGAGAAATATATGATACCATTGAAAAAAAGAAAAAGAAAAAGGTGTTATTTCATCAAACTATAAATCTAAAAATGTTAGATCGCATTCATAAAGACTAGAGGCATCCTTTAACTTGTGTGTGTTTACATATCCTTAGTATAGCCTTACTTGCTGCATGCATATAAATAGTGTATTATTATTATTATTATTATTATTATTATTATTATTATTATTATTATTATTATTATTATTATTATTATTATTATTAAGGATAAGTATGAGACGTGTCTAATCAAGACAACTATTACAAATGATAATGGCTTAGATTCTTCAAACATCATGTCTCGAATTCGATCTTTAAAAACAACGTATATGTAATTTTGTAATTAGTCTTCTATCCAATAAAAGGTAAACTTGGATATCATGATATCACTCATTTTTTTTTAACTCTCTTTTTCAAGAAATTTTTTTTTGTTTACTTGATTTTTACATAATTTTTTATTTATTTTATAATATTTTTTTTTTTTGGAATTTATTAAAGATTGAATTTTAAATTTTTTATATATAAAATTTTAATATTATATTATAATATTATTTATTTTAAAAATTTCAACTAATAAAAAAAAGACAATATATAAATTATTATATCGCTAACATTGGATGAAATTAAATATCATACGTGTTTGATTGTTCTTCATGAATCACGTATCTCCAAAGTTCTTTATTACGAAACTTAGTTATGAACTTATGATTCACATTAGATCTTATTACTAACTTGCACGCATATTCATCATCGAAAATATTTAATAACAAAAAAATATTAACAAAAAATAATTAAAATTTATTTTATTTAATATTTATTAATTATTGTAACAGAAATTTTCATTTCAACTTTTTTTGGTAATGAATAGTATTTTTTCTAATTTATTCTTATATTTAACAATTTAATTTTAATATATTAATAGTAAAATATTTTATATAATTATTAATTATATTTATTTTTTAGATGAATTCAATTTCAACTAAAATAAAAGATATTGCACATTGCTTAAGGGAACTAAATTTAAAACTAACTAAACCAATACAAGTTTCAGTAATCATTCTTTGTAATATATAATGAATAGTAATATTTTAATATTAAGATCATAATAATAGATTGCCAAATATATAAAATTCATGCAAATTAGATGTTAGACAATAATTTTTTAAAATTAATAAGTACACAAAATAATTTTTTAGTAGTTAATATATATGAATAAATAGTTAAATTCGTCGCTAAAAGATCATTTTATTTTTTAAATTATTTTTTAAAAATTTTTTTAATCAAATTTATTTTTCAAAAATTTTAAATTGATCACATTAGTATTTTCGTCACTTTTATTGCTAATTGTGTCAGAATTTATTAATATGACATATTATATATGTTGAATTTAATTAAAAACATAAATTTAATTTGAGTTTCAATTTCGGTCCATTGTTGAGAACCTAATTCACTTATTAGAGTTGTTGAAAAAGGGAAGAAAAAAAAAAAAGCTTCGGATATTTGGTGCCACAAATATATGTGGATGTGTTTGAATTTAATTTTGCTTGACTTTTGTAATTTGTTAACGCTAATGGGGTGGTACAGACGACAAAGATTAGTCATCAACTCACCGACCAAATCCTTTAGTCAATTCCAAAACCAGGTTACTTATTATTTATTTGTGTGTTAATTGAATTTTAATTTTAAACTTAAAAAAAATTAAATATAAGTTAAATTAGTCTTTTACATAGATGATAACACCTAATTTAATAATTTTGTGACTAGTAATCAAATTAATTAAATAAATGAGTATTTTAATTTATTATTATATTTTTTTAAATTGATTAATATTTGATATTTTTTAAATTAAATTAATATATGTGTAATCCTTTGAAAATATAATAATTATTTAATCAGACTAATTAATTTCAGATACTAATTTGAGTATTTTAATTTAATTTTGAGGACCAAATGTGTGCTTCAAAAGCACATCAGCTCTTATAATTTTGTGTCTTCTTTACTATATTTCAATTTAATCTAAATAGGTGTGTTAGTTTTATTAATTAAATAAATAGAAACTAATATTAATTTTTTATTAATATATTTATCATAAATAATTTGGCGGTACATGTATTAATAATAATTAAGATATAATAGTTGAATAAGAAGTCAAAATCCGTCAATTCCTAACATTCTATCACTCAAGTCTAAGAAGTGGGCACACTCATTTATTAAACGTTGTAATTAGCAACCTTAAGCTTCTTGATAATGGAAAAAGCCATTTTGACAACCACTTCTTCAATTCCCAACTATTTTTATGTACACTAATTAAAAAAAAATGATGAATAAGAATCTATAAACTAAAAGAAAATCAGATTCAGAATCGGATCAATATATAATATATGATTTATAAATCTTATTAATGGATTTCATCTTAAATTTGGAAAAACAAAAGACACCCTACCATTAAGGAAAAGAAAAGAGGTTTTTTTTTTTTTAATTCATAAAGTATATAAATAATTTTTCTTTTATGGTTAACAAAACTCAACATCAACAGACCCAAAAACTAAAAAAAAAATCAACACCAATATACATCTAGGAGTATTTATTAGTTTCATATGCATTCCAAATTATTAATTTGATTTATATAGTAATATAAATGTATGTATTCCAAACACTAACTCAAATCAATTCACAATTCCAGTCATAATTATCTAATATTATCAATCTTACTTTAATATATATTCCAAATAGGCTGTTGTATATTACTATTCCTATAATTTTTTTTTCTTTTCTCAATTAAATTGAAAACCAAATTGAATATACATTCTTAGAACAACGGAAGTTAAAATGTTAAATCACAAGTGGGTCAAAATCTTCTTTTGTATAATGATGAAATACTTCAAAAGGAAGAACATGTGTAACCTTAACTGGGAGTATTCACGGTCCGATTTGCATCGGTTTTAAGTTAAAAATCTATTCAATTCGAACATTAATTTTATTTGCAGTGTGATTTAGATTATATGATTTCTTTTTAAAAAAATTTTATCTGATCCGATCCAATTTCAAGCAGTTTAGATTGAATTGGATTTGCAGTTTTGTAAACTAATATATATATATATATATAACAAGTCTCAACATCAAAATTTAAATAACCAACAATAACATAACAAATCTCAATAATATTTTAAAAAATCAACAATAATATAACAATAAAAATAAAATTATAGATTAATTAAAATAAATAAATAAATCACATTTTGAACATAAAATATTTATTAAATAATAATAATACATGAATAATATAAAATGTATAACAAATTAAACATGTGTATAATTATAGATATAATAATAAAATAATAATATTATAACACATTGTGCGGTCTTGATTGGACCGATTATAAAAAGTAAATCCAAAATACAATCGGATCCAGCGATTTACAAAAAATAGAGTCCAATCAAATCCAAATTAATACGATTTTAATCGATTTTCAATTTGTATTAGATTGAATAAGCGATTTAATTTAAATCGATTTAAATTTAAACACCCCTAATCTCAACCCAAATAAATTTCAAATGAAAACACTAATAAATCAGAATCTGCAGATTATTCTTTTATTACCATTAAGTACACTTAATAATCACATGCATGTGCTTTAAATTCGTATTGTACAGATAGAAGTACAAAAAACAGTGAGAGAGTTGTCACCATGTGGATTCAAGAATACACAAAAAGCTAAGGTGACCTGCCACCTAAAAAAGCAAGCTAGGGTGGGTGCTTTGGTCATTCTGTCTTTATTGAGTTTTAGAAAAAACCAAAAAGAGGTTGGGATTTAGAGACTCATTACTTTAATTATACACCACTAACTAATATTCTATTACAATATAATATTCATATATAGATCTCATCATAAAAAGCATTTTTTACTTAGATAGATTGGCATGAACCACACATTGAAAAAATAAAATAATTGGAAAAACAAACAAATTACTCTTATTATTATTATCATTATGATTCTATGAGCAGAAAATTCCATTAGCTAAATGCTGGCCAAGAAAGCTAGAATATGGTGTGAGGCTAGATACATAGCTGAGGAAGCATGATATATGAAAAAGCAATGATGATGAAGATGATGATATGTATGACACTTCATTGCAACATACATGTGGACCATGAAACATCAATCATACACACCTACACAATAAAAATGAGGAATTAACCAATTGCAATATAATGGGGCCAAAGAATCCCATGAGTGAGTCACTTGGTTTTCACTTTTTCACTCATATCTTTTTCTGTCTTTGCCACCGTTAATTAATAACATGCACCATAGTGGAAAATATTTGATTAATTTAGTTCACATTAAGAAGTTAACTATGATAGCATAGATTAGTTAAAAAATGTTTTTATTTTTAAGATTTATTCAAAATTATGTAAAAGAAAATCAACTAATATTTAACTGATGTTATATTAATTATATTTTTTCATATTTACTAAAGAGAAATAATATTTCTACTATTTTTAGAATGTCAAAGCGTTCGTACGTATTTTCGATCATCTACGAATTAAAATCGGAAGAAGTCCTTGCATATTTAAAGAAAGAATGAATAAGTATAAAGAATTAAGTTTTAATTAGTTAATATTAGTTATTTTTTATTGTAAATTTTTTAATTTTTTTTTGAACAATTTAAGATTATAATTTAGTATTTATAATTTAAAATTTATGTTTTAAGGTTTAATATTTAGATTAAAAAATAATTTTAAAAATTAGCAGATATTAATTAAAAAAATTGACTCCATAATTAAATTTTTTTCCAACCTAAAACATACATTGGTTAAAAATCAACCTAAAATCATTTTCTTTGACAGACTTCTAGCTATACCCTACAGGAGTAACATGACAAAATAATAAATTTGTTATAATACAATATTTTTTATGATTTTTCTATAGTTGGTACAAATAATAAGTGAAATAACATGATTGAATGTAAAATGTGTGGGTAAAAACAGTGTGATCTGAAAAGGAGTCCCACCCCTCATATATATCCAGTGCATGATGGGGCTACCTTTGCTTTTTTCAGCCATAATGTCCCACAAATGACAAAGGACATGACATTGCCACAAAATAGAAAATTAAAAGTAACACTTTCTTTATTGCTTAAAAATGGCGGTGGATGTGGTTGCCCACACCCCCATCTCCACCATTTTGACCATCACAATTTACACAAAACCATATATGCTTCATTCTTATATTAGTTACTGTTTTCAATCTTCTTCACATAATGATTTAATTTTCATTTAATACTAATAGATAGAGATATAATTGGTTTATATATACATTGATGCTACTATTGAGGCAAAAATATGTTATCTTATGAATTGTACATTACATTTGTGCTCATTTCATTTTGCCAAAAAACAAATATCCCAAAATTTTTATTCCTTTTCTACACAATATTACTAATCAAAACAACTAACATGAGACATTACCAAATTATATATACAAAAGGAGTTTCTATCTTCTTGGTTGTGGTCTCCCATGCTTCATCCTCATCAAAAGAGATTTTGATCCATATTCCATTACAAGTTGAGACAATTTTATATATTCTCTCTTTTTCTTTTTCTTTTTAAAGAAAAATATATGCTTGCATTGGTTATTTTAACAAATGACACAAGCATTAGGGTTCTCTTCCATGCTTTGAACATAGTAGTAGGTAGTCATGTGAGGATTGTATTGCCTATAAGCCTTGACCATCTCCAAGACCGGGTCCGGCGCCGGAGCCGGAGCCGGAGCTGGAGCTGCCTCTTTCTTTTTCTCCTCCTCTTTCTTTTCCTCGTCCTTTTTCTCCTCCTTTTTCTCTTCTTTCTTCTCCTCGCCTCCTTCTTTCTTCGCCTCCTCCTTCTTCTCTTCTTTCTTGCCTTCCTCTTTTCCTTCTTCTTTCTTCTCCTCCTCCTTCTTTGCCTCCTCTTTCTTAGGCTCCTCTTTCTTCTCCGGCTCCTTTGCCGGCCCTACTAAGATTATATCCGTCGGCCAATACTTGCGCAATTTGCTCACCACGCTCACCGGATCAACCGTTCCTATTATTGTTAATTTCTTCTCCTTCATGTCCATTGAGATTGCATCAATTCCTACAAGGTTACATAAGTTCATGAATCATGATGTATGGTTAATTAGGAGTCATTTGCACTAGAAAATAAAATTCAAATGAAAATTGCTAAATTATTAATTAAGGAGAATATGTTATTTCATCCTTTTCCTTTTTGGACGGAATAACTGAATTTTATTATTACTTTATCCGAATATAATGAATGAATGAATGATAAACTAATTTCAAATGTGAGGCCTAATACAATCAAACAAGAGAAATATTATGAAGCAATTTGATCAGCACTTCATCAAGAGTAATTTATAATTAATTAAGAAGGTATACATCATGTCATAGTATAATCTTCAGATGTGGAGGATGCTAACCCAAGCAGAGCGAACTAATGATATGAAAATTAATAATGTATGCCTCTTTGTCTTATAAGTTATAACATATAAATTTTGGAATTACACTTAAAATGTCACTTTCATCTTTTGGAGCCAAAATTCCAATTAACTATGGTACTTTTAGTTGACCTTCAATTTTTTCATTCAAATTAAACTCCAGATATTGCTCTATAAATTAGTACTTGCAACTTAAAGCGAAAAGTTAAAAGGCAAAGAGGGAAAAAAAAAAGAAGTTTAATCACACCCCAAACATTATTTTATTAGAATTTAAAATTACATTCGTTAGCAAGTAGCAAGTCATCAAGTTGGGCAGTTTTTATTATTCAAGAATGTTCAAGATTATTTTTTAAATTTCATGCATAATATTAATTACTGACAGAAAAGGTTACACTCATAATTAAGAGACACCATAAAATTCTTCTACTTAATCTTCATATTAATATGATACAACAATATGGCTTGTGGTTGATACAACAAACCACATCCCTTGGAAAACACGTTCATATATTTCAAAATATTAATTATTGTGCCTCTCAAGAAAATAAAAACATTAAAATTGTGAAATGCCAACTAATATTTTAACCTCAAGCTAAGATGTCAGGATATGTTGACAAGCTAACTAATATCTCAATTATTAGATAATAATCCAAATATTAGTATGTCTTTATTAAGGTAGTGTATTATTTTGTTATTTCTAATGTAGAAAATATTATTCTTAATATAAAGTATATTTATATTAAAATGAGAGTCACAATATTCACTCTCATAATAAAAATATGACTAGACAAAATAATCAAGTTAAATCATCAAAGGTATGGTAGAAACTAGAAACACACCACAATCTAAAAAATAATAATAATAATTAATTTTAGTTTTGAAAAAGTACTAATTAAAAGAAAAGGTTTCATAATATTTTTTTAAAAATAATTTTGTTCTTGACAAGGGATGGAATATTCTTTAAAAAAAAAAAAAAAACTAAATTGACGACCATGTAAATGTTGGTAAAATGTGACGTGTCCATGATTCTAAGGTTTCATCATTATTTGATTGGTCACCTATCACTCTCCTCAAACTAGATCTTAGAACTTTCTAGCATTCCCCTGATTTTCAGCAACCTCAAATCAGCATTCAGATATGAAAAATTATGATCTAACATTGATATAGTTAATAAGGGTAAAAAAAAAATGATTCGGTACCTGAAAGTGTTGACACTGTTTTCAGTGCCTTCTGCTTGGCCTTGTCATCAGGCAAGTCTAATTTCAGTACAAATTTCTGAAAAGAAAAAAAAAATGGGAACATAGAGTGATTAATTTAACCCAGATTCAATAAATCCTTAATTAGGAATGAACTTTATTTATCATGTGAAAGAATATCAACATACAAAAAAAAAAAAAGAATTAAAGTTCTCCAAAAAGCTCCGTCAATTTTGATGTAATTAAGAAAGAAAGAAATTTAACAAATTTGAAAAGAAAATAAATAATAAATAAAAAAGAAAATCTAATCCAGCCCAGATGTTGAATCAAATATCCACAACCATCTGGAATCTGAGGAAAAATTCATGTTAGGCACATGCATGTACAAAATCTTTACAAAAAAAAAAATTAAAATTGTGGAAAAGAATATAAGGGGAAGAAAAAAAGTAAAAGCCATTAGAAAGGTAATTAATTAATTAAAGAGAGTAAGCTAATAAGAAAAGCATAAAAGTTGATGAAGCAAAGTGAATGATCCGTTTTAGAAAAATGATGATAGAAAGGAGAATCAAATCAAAAGAAGCTAAGAAAGTGGGGAATCATGCATATACCTTCATAATTTTTGTTATTTCCTTCCTTGTATATGGTGTGATGAAAATATGATGCAAGAAGATCAAAAAGCAAAGAAAATGAGAGAAACTCTCTGAAAGAAAAAACAAAGTAAAGAGAGGCTGCTATGAGAAGATGAGAGAGTGCAATACGAAATGGAATAAATGCTTTGTCATGTGAGAGAGAGAGAGAAATGGGTTTGGAAGAAGAGAAAATTCGAATGAAAACAAGGGTGTGCAGAATAGGAAAGAGAAATTAGAATTAAACAATGCACTACGTAGTAGTAGAAGTAGTAACTAGTTAAGTGATGAGTAAGAATAAGAGAAGAAAGAATGAATAATATAATTTTAATTCAAATTATAATATTCTTAAAATATTTATAATGTTGGAATTGGATAGGTGGAATGTTTTATTAACATATAATAATGGGCCCCTCCATCATCTCTAGCTTGTATTGTATTCACATTCATATTCATATACGGCTGATTTTCAAAGCATAAGGCATCACGCGATGATTGTGAGTGTGTGTTTTAATTTTGTATATATGACTAGGGTACTTAAGGGCCGCCACGTCACCAATTTTAATTAGGTAAAAATTTATATGAACTTGATAATTAACTATGATGCATCGGACATGAGACACGATACGATATAAAATACACGGATATGCGAATTTATAATTTTTACAAGATATAAAGACACGGCATATATATAAAATATAAAATATTTTTTAAATAAATTATAATAATATTTTAATATTTTATTAATATTAAAATATAAATTAATTTTTAATTTTTTTAATTATATAAAGTATTTAAAATATTTTTTATTTTAATAATATATCGTATTTCTAAACTCATTTTAAGAATATATATTAAGAATAAGGCTGGACACGCTGACAAATGATGATATTTAGATATGTTTAAACGTGTTTGGAGAAGAACTTTTTTATTTTTTATAAGACATGATTGGACACAAAAAATACACATGTCGAACAAACGTTGTATTCAAAATGTGTCTGACACACAAATACTACAAATAAAAAAGTGTTCATACTTTATAGATAACTAATAATAATTAAATAATAATTTATTAAATCTATGAAATTATCTAACCATTTTTAATTATATTAACTTTACATTAAAGTAAATACATGTAAATTTTTACCTTTTAATTAACATTACTGTCAAAATTTTAATTTCAGAATTCAGATAATATATTTTATTAGGATTTTGTAAAGGGGAGTCCAAGCAAGAAGAAATACTCTTAAAATAGCCATAAATAAAAAAATAAAATAATTCTTCTGTGCGTTTAATATATTGTAAACTTCATTATTTTATTTTTAATTTACATTTGTTAACAAAATTTAATGTGATCGACTTGTTATATTTAAAGCGAATATCTAATCCTATCTATATGTCTTTTCACACCAAAGACAATATTGATAGGAGTCATGGCATAGTTAGAATTAGGCACGTTTAGAATGAGTATTGTGCCTTGTGTGTTTGCTGTCAAATCTGTTAGGATGGCATGTGCTTGTTGTTAATTCTGTTAGGCAGTTAGCAGTTAGTTCTGTTAAGTTCTTACTCCCCTTTTTAGTGAGTCAGTTAGTTGCTAGAAGATGCTGGAAGCTTCTTTACTCAATTCACTACTGAGTTTGGTTGCTTATAAATAATCCTCCTCATCACCTTACAATGCAGTTTTTATGCAACACAACTCTTATTCATTCAATGAAACTTCTTCTCTTTCCTACCTTCTCTACTCTCTCTGTTCTCTCTCTCTTTCAATCTCTTCTCTGATTCTTCTTCAAGATCACCCTCTATGATCTGGTACCTTTCATGGTATCAGAGCATATGGTGCCATAGCTTCCGCAAGATCCAAATCACAAGAACAAGGAATTCAAAAGCACACACACAATGGCTCAGGGATTCACAGCAACGCCGATTTCAATGAAGCTGGATGAAGACAATTTCTTGCAGTGGAAAGATCAAGCATTCTCAACAATTGAAGGAAATGATATGCTGATTCATATCACAGGAAAGAGAATTCCTTAACAGTATCTAGGTACAAATGATGAAGATGTAGTATTGAATCCACAATATCAACAGTGAAAAAGGCAGGATGCGTTACTCAAATCCTGGCTCTTAGCCTCAATGAGCAAGTCATTTACTACAAGAATGGTTGGTTGCATCTATATGCATCAGGTGTGGAAGAGATTGGAGGATCATTTCGCTTCTCAAATCAAGGCAAAGGTAATGCAACTGAAGCACAAACTCAGCACACTTCAGATCGGAGCATCAGTGACAGATTATGTGCTTTCGATTAAAGGTACAATTGATGCACTAGTTTCTGTTGGAAAGTCAATCAATGAAAGTGATCATGTAAATGCAATCTTGCATGGCCTAACTGAGGAGTATTCTTCAGTATATACCTCTGTACTAGCAAGAGCTCAAAGCATAACAGTGGCTGAGCTAGAGGCATTATTGCTTGCACATGAGAGTATGCTTTCTAGATTCAGAAAGCCAGAGGCGTTTGTCCAAGCCAATTTTGCTCAATTTGGAAGAGGAAACTTCAGAGGCAGCTTTCGAGGAAGAGGAGGAAGAATGTCTAGAGGAGGCAGAGGTGCCTTCAATGGAGGAAGATCTTCTCAAGAGTCTTGGACACAGGAACAGTCAAACAATGAACAGTTTCAAACTGGTAGAGGTCAGTTCAATAGAGGAGGAAGAATGCAAAACACAAGAGACAGACTTCAGTGCCAACTTTACAACAAGTTAGGCCATACAGCAAGAACTTGCTGGCATAGGTATAGTGAAGATTTTTATGAAAGAGACTATAGACATTAAGGATACAGTAGAGATGGAAACAACTCATCAGGTTATAGCAACCAGGTCTCTCAGCAGATTTCTCAGCCTCATGCCAATTTTTCCAATGTCTTGGCAACACCTGCCACAGTCTAGGATCCAAGCTGGTATCCTGATTCAGGAGCTAGTCATCACATGACACATAATGAGCAGAATCTGCTAGAGAATGAGGAGTATTGTGGAAATGAACAAGTCATAGTTGGTAATGGAACAGGTTTGCAAATCTCCTTTGTTGGTAATTAATGCATTAAATCTGATTTGAGCTTTAGAATACTATACCTCAAGAAACTGTTGTGTGTGCCTGGGATTACAAAGAACTTATTAAGTGTATATCAATTCTGCTGTGACAACCATGTCTTTTTTGAATTCCATGATGATAGGTGCTGCATAAAAACAAAAGATACTTAGCAGTTAGTACTTCAAGGCATTGTTCACCAAGGCCTTTACAAATTTCCAGTTCTTCAAAGCTCACCAGAAGCTTTCACTGCATCAATAAGAAACAAAGATGATCTGCTGACTTGGCATGCTAGATTAGGACATCCCAACCATAGTGTTGTGTCAAAAGTACTAAAAACTTGTCAAATTTTCCTTCCTGTAACCAAATTAGATTGTTCAGCCTGTTGTATTGGCAAATCTCATCATCTACCTTTCACTTTATCACAAACTATATACAAACACCCTCTAGAACTTGTACATTCTGATATTTGGAGACCAGCCCCTATTGCAGATAATAATGGACATTGGTATTTTGTCAACTTCATTGATCCCTTCTCTAAATTCACATGGCTTTACCTAATCAAATCTAGAGCTCAATTAAAATCAGTATTTAATTATTTCCAACAAACTGCTGAGTTACAATTAAACAAGAAATTGAAGATGTTACAATGTGACAATGCTGCTGAGTATATGAGTTTATCTAAGTTGTTACAGGTCACAGGAGTTATTTGCAGGTTCTCATGCCCCCATGTACATCAGCAGAATGGAGCTGCTGAGAGAAAACATCACCATGTGGTTGAAATGGGACTTACCTTACTTGCAGGTGCATCCATGCCTACAAAATTTTGGGGTGATGCCTTCACTACTGCTACAAGGCTGATAAACATGCTGCCAACACCAGTTCTGAATGGCTTATCTCCTATGAAAAAACTGTTCAACAAGAAACCTTCCTATGAGCAGCTTAGGGTTTTTGGCTGCTTGTGTTTCCCTCATCATAGAGCTTACAACAAGCATAAGCTGGACTTCAGGTCTTCTTCCTGCACCTTCATTGGATATGGAACCTCTCATAAAGGGTATAAATGCCTCACTCAAGATGGAAAAGTCATTATCACCCTTCATGTAGTGTTTTTTGAGGATTAGTTCCCCTTTCAGCAAGCAACAGATCACACTCACAGCAATAATACCTCACTTACTGTCCCATAAATCCCATCCATTCCAAGACTGACCACCTTAAGACTTGAATCAGCCCCAAGGGAAGCTGCTTTAAATCAACACCCTGCTATTCATACCTCCTCTCAAATTAACTCCATAGTGCCTCAGCAACCAATAGACACCCCTTCCACTAATTCTCTAGTTAGGACTGAATTGCCAACAGCAAGCTCCGCAAATCCAACTCCAATTCCTATCAATGATATTGAGATTGTATTACCAATGCCTATGGATGCAAATCCTGTCCACCCTCCTACAGTAGTCAATTCTCACCCAATGATAACCAGGGGTAAGGCTGGCATAGTCAAGCCAAAGGTCTTCCTAGCCAATGTTGAGCCAAGAATTGTAACACAAGCCCTCAAGTCTCTAGAATGGAAGGCAGCCATGGATGCAGAATATGCTGCCTTGATCAAGAATAGAACATGGAAATTAATGAGGCTTCCACCAAATAAAGAAGCAATTGGCAGTAGGTAGGTTTTCAGACTAAAGTACAATGCAGATGGTTCCTTGCAAAAGCATAAAGCAAGGCTGGTTGCTCAAGGGTATGCTCAAAAACCTGGTTTTGATTTCACTGAAACCTATAGCCCTGTAGTAAAACCGGTTTCTATCAGACTTATACTCTCTATTGCTCTATCAAAGTCCTAGACAATTAAACAGCTAGATGTCAACAATGCTTTTCTTCATGGTGACTTAGCAGAAGAAGTATACATGAAACAGCCTCCTGGCTATGAGCAAGGAGATCCCTCACTGGTGTGCAAGCTCACCAAAGCTCTCTATGGGTTGAAGCAAGCCCCAAGAGAGTGGTATCATAAGTTGGCCAATGGTTTAAGGGAGATTAGCTTTGAAGCTACAAAGTCTGATATCTCAGTCTTCACTCAGAATCTCAGTGGACTAAAAACCTATGTGCTTGTGTATGTTGATGACATCATAGTAACCGGAGAGTCAACAGAGCTTGTGAAAGAGGTTATAGCAAAGCTGAATGTTAAGTTTGCTTTGAAGGACATGTGAGATCTTCACTATTTTCTTAGAATCCAGGTAAACAAAACCTGTGATGAAGGGCTGATACTTACTCAACAAAAGTACATTCATGAAGTTCTAAAGAAAGCTGACATGGTGGGCTGTGCGCCCTGCCATACTCCCTTGCCCACCACAGTAAAGATCACAGCCCTTGGAGGTTCCAGCTTCAATGATCCACAGCTGTACAGGTCAATCATTGATAGCTTGCAATACTTAACAATAACCAGGCCTGAAATATGCTATAGTATCAATAAACTGTCACAGTTTGTCAAAGCTCCTCTAGAGTCTCATTGGAAGCTAGTCAAACGAGTACTAAGGTACCTCAGTGGCACATCCAGCTATGGCTTACATCTAAAATGGGAAACTTCCTTGGGAATAACTGCTTATAGTGATTCGGACTGGGCTGGAATCCCAGATGATAGAAAATCCACCAGTGGCTATTGTATTTTTCTTGGGACAAACCTCATCTCCTGGGCATCAAAGAAGCAGACAGTAGTAGCTAGATCCAACACTGAAGCTGAGTACAGGAGCATGGCAGAAGCAGTGGCAGAGCTGACTTGGATAAAGACTATGATGAAGGAGCTGTTGCATCCTCTACCAGAAGCACCAATGCTATACTGTGACAATTTGAGTGCTGTCCTACTTGCTGCTAATCCCATTCTGCACTCTAAGTCCAAGCATTTTGAAATAGATTTACATTTTGTCCGTGACTTTGTTAACAGCAAGGCAATTCAGGTCAATCACATTCCAGGCTCAGTTCAAGTAGCGGATATCCTCACAAAGGCAATACCTTCTGAGAGCTTTTTTCACTTTCGGGGCAAGTTGAGTGTTCACAATCAGCAGCAAATCACTAGTTCACAACTGGTTCAGATAACAACAACTGAAGGCAGTGGTGATGCTTGAAGTTATGGTGTCTAGCAGCCAACAAAGTGTTTCACAATCAACAAAGATGGACAACTAGAGATGATGATAGGAGTCATGGCATAGTTAGAATTAGGCACGTTTAGAATGAGTATTGTGTCTTGTGTGCTTGTTGTCAAATCTGTTAGGATGGCATGTGCTTGCTGTTAATTCTGTTAGGCAGTTAGCAGTTAGTTCTGTTAAGCCCTTACTCCCCTTTTTAGTGAGTCAGTTAGTTGCTAGAAGATGCTAGAAGCTTTCTTGCTCAATTCTCTACTGAGTTTGGTTGCTTATAAATAATCCTCCTCATCACCTTACAATGCAGTTTTTCTGCAACACAACTCTTATTCATTCAATGAAACCTCTTCTCTTCCCTACTTTTTCTGCTCTTTCTATTCTCTCTCTCTTTCAATCTCTTTCTCTGATTCTTCTTCAAGATCACCCTCTATGATCTGGTACCTTTCAAACGCAATTTAAACAAAAAAAAAGTAATATAACCCCTGCTATTATTATTTTAAGATAATATGACTTGGCCGTACTAAATATTTATTTTTTTTACATTTAAAAATATTACTAAATCATAATAAGTTATTAGCTATTTCTATTAATAATATTTTAATTAAATATTAAATAGATCTTGTATTACTAAAGATTTTACTAACACTTTTATAAAATTTTAATAATATTTAATAAAAATGTTACAATATTACAACAAATATTTTTTATTATTTTATTTATAATATGTGAAATTTTAATTTTCACAAATTATTAATAGATTTTTTCTTTTGAAAATTCTCTATACCTGTGCTATGATGATCTGACAAAGAAAAAGCATTGTCAGAAATAATATGTCCTAAGAAGAAAAATAAATACAATACAAATTTTTTTTTTAAGAGATAAAAAAAGTGTTAGACGAGAGATATAAGAAGAAAATGGCAATATTAATGGTGTTAGCTGTGGTAAACAAGATAATAATGATAATAAAATATATTAGTACACAATAGAAATAATAAAAAAAAAATTATAATAATAAAAATAAAAAAATAATAATAGTAATGGTAATTAATCTTTTTTACTGTATGAAATTTTGTAGAGGTTAAAATCTTCTCAAATTATAAATAATAATAGCATTGATTATATTTAATGAATTAAAAAAAATTATATTATATTAAAATAATAATAGCATTGATTATATATTTTTTTTAAATTATATTATTTTTCGTAAAAATAGACAAAAATCAAATTGCATGTTAAAAATCTATTTTATACTAATCCTATTCTTAATTAATTTGGAGGTTTTTTTTATTGCACTTTTTATTACCTCTTCAATCATATATAAATTGGGTTAATAGTCTTAATTTTTGAAAGATTAAACATTTTTTATATTTATCTTTAAAAGATTTTATCAATTAAGTTAGTTTTATAAAAATTATAAATTAACCATATATTTATTTTTTAGTTATTTCATTAACAGTTTTCATCAACGATTGATAATATAAAATGTTAACTGATAAGATACATGACATTTAATATATTCAATTAAATGTTGATTAAATATGTTTATAAAAATCTATTAGCTTAGTCATATTGAGATAGAATTTAAGACTAAATTAATAGATTTTTATAAACATATTTAATTTGATTAATATCTAACTATACATATCAATTTTTATCTGTGTTGTCAATTAACGTTTTACAATATCAATAGTTAACTAAAATTATTAATACAATAACAAAAAAATAAACATAATTAATTTTTAATTTTCAATAGACTAATTTAATTAAAAAAATTTCAATAACAAATTTTAAAAATACTTTATCAAGATTAATTTAATTATTCACTCCATAAAAATTAGCAGTGGTACCGTACGTTGGCACGCACATCAAAAAGGAAAAAAAATTGTACGTTGGACTGTTGGAGCACTTAAAGAGATTTTTTTTTTATGATGTGTAGTATTTAGTTTTTTTGTATTTTTAAGTATTTTTATTTTATCAAATTTAATTTTAAGACAAAGTTTTACATAAATATTTGATTATATGGTGCAAAATTATGAATAAAAATATGCTATTCATATTTATTATCTCAAAATCTTAGCTTATAGACATAAATATATATCTAATTGAAGACAACAACATATATTATTTTCTTTTATATATAAGAATAAATTTATGAGTGTTACTTGAATCGAAAACATACTCGTGTAATTTGAATATCAGCAGTTCTATGCTTAATGATATAATTTATTTACTATATTGCATCTTAAATCTGTTACACTATTTTTCTTTTGATCATCTTTTTTTAATGCATCATGCGATTAGCAGAAAATATAACATATATTATCATTAGTGTACAATAAAAAGAATCACTTTATTATTAAAATACATATGGATTTTAATTTTTCTCACCTATATATAAAAAAATTTAAGATCAATTATTTTATTGGATCATATGTTGTTTTCTTGATTAATTTATTGTCTTCGTTCTTGACAATGGCTCTCATGAGTTTTTAGTTGTCCTTGATGACAATGCTGAAAAAAATGACTAATTATCTTTAAGAGTTGCTTTGTTATCTCTCCAATTTTCTTTGTCATCTCTCCAATTTTTTTTTTTTTTTGGTTCGAATTGTTGTAAACGATCTAATAAAATATAAGGCAAAACTTAATTAATTAGCTATATATTGTACCTAACTTATTCAGCTACTAATAAAATAAATTGAATATTAGTTGAGTAGAGATGGCCGGTTAGGAGTGATTTAGAAGTAAGGTATTTTAGATAATAATAAAAATTAATATGAGGCCATAAGTATAATAATCTAATTGCAATATAGTTAATATATACTTAAAAATATGAGTTAAGTATTTTGAAATTGATTCAACTTTGAAAATAAGTGAAATCAACATTAGTGTAATAATTTTTTCATTTGCATTTCTTGGTATTCGCTATTTTACAGAGATTGTTAATATATATATATAATTTTATACATGTAAAATTTAATTATAATTATATATCTATTATATTTAATAATATTATACAATTATTTCAATAATTATTAAATAATACAAAATGAGATAATTTTAAACTATTTTGATATGATTTTTTATTATCTTTCAAATATTTTCGATATGTTATTATCTCTTTACAAGATATATATTTTTGGATAAATTATACTTGGGCTATCCAAGTTTATCACGTTAAAATTTTTGTTACATTGACTCAAATAAAATCTAATATTTATTCTATTGAATTTTAAAATAATATAGATTATTCAAAATGCAATTCACACAAAAATTAAACTACAATCATATCATTGAAGGGTGTAAAAAATATTCTTAGCATATTCAATTATTCATTGGATTTCACAATATATATCAATATTGTCGTTTAGAATATATAATATATAATAATATCTTCTTAAAGATGATGATGTCTAGTACTCCATCCCGTAGTTAAAATAAAAAAAAATAAAAAAAAAAGAAGAAGAAGAAAGAATAACAAACTAGGCCCCTCACTTAGCTTCTTCTATCGATAAGTTGCTTTCTCAAAGCAGTTTCATGCATATAGTTCCTAAATTTAGATCAGAATCATGATGAAAATGTGATTCAATAATGAACTGTTATTTTTCCCTTTTCGGATCCCGCTAGGGAGAATGTTCGAACTCTTGACCTTTTGAATCTAGCGATCTAATACCATGCATGATACCACTCATCCTAAAAGTTTCAACTGATGGGAAAATGTAACACTAATGATTATATCTCTAATACTCTCTAAACTTCCATTGTATACATTATATAAATATTCCATTGGTTCCTCATACTTTCCCTTTCCGAAAAGGCATCTTACGTTAATATAATTTTACCTGAATTTATATAACTGAATATAGCTACAGTGAATTTTGTGGGTTAAAGTAGCAACTTTCTTATAAAATTTTAAGGTTACTTATATTAATATATTCAATGTAAAGAATTTACAAGTTCATAAACTAATTATTTATAAAAACCACTTACCACTTAAGAATATGGTTTTTTTTTTTTTCCTGAATTCTTTAATACTAATTATTTAAGGAAAACTTCTCTAGACCCTAAACCAATAATAACCACCTAATATATTACTAGGATTTGTGTATAATTTTAATTAATTCTAAATAAGTTATTTATATCATGCATGCATATTCAAATTCTGACGATATTCAAACCTAACAAAGGCAGTTCTAGATATTTGGACAGAAGTCAGTAGCGGAAATCAAAAAGTCAGTAAAAATTTTGTACTATTCATTTATTTATAATGGACATGCATGCATACATATTCTTATTTTTTATTTTTTAATTTGGTGCAAATAATGTTCATAGGCCAACAATAAAACATGTAAATTACGATTATGTATATTCAAATATTCAACATATTAAGAAGCAGTATCTGTTGCCATGTAATAACTTTGTAATTACGAAGACAGTTTTTGTATTATAGATATAGTTATTGATATATATTTTTTTATTTATTTAAGTCTTTTAGTAGAAATACTATTATAACATAGTATGAATGTTTTTATGAGAAAGATCTAGAGTTGATTTTTATTGAATTCAAAAAAAAAAAAATAGAAAGTCTATATAAAAATTTCATGCAAACTAAATGTTATGAAACCACTCATCCCAAAAGTTTAAGCTGATAGAAGAAGGTAATATTAATAGTTATATCTCTAACATTCTCCCTTAAACAAGAGCCTCTCTTTTGGGTTTGTTTGATTTGCTATTTTTTTTTATTTTTTGAAAGGATCGAATTCTTGACCTTTCGAACATAAAGCTCTGATACTATGTTATAAAATCACTCATTCCAAAAGTTTTATTAGAGTTCTATGTTCGAAAAGTTAAGAGTTCGATTCTTGGTGAACTCCAAAAAATAAGAAAATAGCATAAGGCAAATAAAAAGAGAAAAAAAAGCTTATACAAAAATCAAACAAACAAGAGAGGCTTTACTTTTTACTATCAGCTTAAACTTTTGGAATGAGTGGTTTTATGACACTATAAAATGGCTCTTATACAAAGGACGTATTATAGGAGGAGTGCTAGGGGACAGCAATTTTTGTGTTTTGTAACCATCATTTGGCCGTCAATAGTGCTTTTAATGGTATGAGATTACATCTAATGATAGAAAATCACTCACTTTCCTTTTGATGGTTAAGTGCTGTCCACAAAACACAAAAATTGCTGGTCCCTAAACTTTCTCCGTATTATAGATATAATTGTTAGAGTAATAATAATTCATATTACCTCTCTATATCAAGTTAAGCTTTTGATTAAATAGTTTCATAACATAGTATTAGAATTGAATGTCCAAAACGTTTAAAGTTTGATTTTTCGTAAGCTCCAAAAGCGAAAAAGTAGTTTAAGACAAATAAAACAAAAAAAAAACTTATAATATACAAAAATTCAAGCTAATCCAAAAGAAATTTTTATTTGACAAAAAATATTAAAAATATAATTATTTATATTTTTTTCTATCAATTTAAACTTTGAAATAAATAATTTTATAACAATAACTATTTATAATTTTTTATCAAACTTAAACTTTTAAAAAATAATATCACGATAACTATATATAATCATAAAAGTTTTTGGACTAGACATATATATTTTCAAATTGTCCCCTTTTCCCTTAATATTTTCATTGAAGCCGGCTAAACTGTTAATTAAAATTGAAAAAGTTAAACAAAGAGAATAATACTACAATAATGGTTGCATATTGATGTTAGAATGTAATGTTGACATCTTAACCACTGCATATATTACACTAATTTGTTGACAAATCTTAGGACATACATTACAGGCCTGCACCATACACCCTTTAATTTTTCAACTTTACAGTCAGCATTGACAAGATCTAATAAATGCTGCTTGTTGCATATTTAAGGACCATGCATGCATGTAATTTGTCATGAAAAAAACGACATTCAGTTTTATACTTTTATAAGAGTATATTATTTCAGTACAAACATGCTATGTGTAATAAAAAATTAGTTATTAAATCAGTTATTTATATAAAATATATTTTAAAATATAAAATATATATTAAAAATAAATTAATTAATATATAATATATAATGACTCATTTAATAATTAATTTTAGTATTTTATAATATTTTTTATTTTTAAAATATATATTAAACTGAACTGTGAAATATTATTGTTTGAATAACTAACTTTTTGAATTTTCAAGTGATGAATGCTACACAAATTTACAAATTCACAACATGCATAGTAAACTTGATTTTAAATTAGGAAGAGACGAAGAATGTACTAATTCTAGGAATAAATTGCATAACTCTCATTTACCTAGATTAAATATTTATATTTATAAATAATGTTTTATTATTGAAATAAAGCTTACATAATATATAATAATGTCCACCCGTACTAAAATAACAAACAAAATGTTTCATATATATATGATGAGTAATGTTAGCTCAAGTTGAACCAAAAAACATTATTGTTTATTTATGCATTATTTGTCTCTTGTATAAGGGAATTTGTATGGATTAATATGCCCATTCATTGTGGGGCATATACTATTTTCCTTGTTACCTTGTTATATAATCTCGAACTTCCTAACCATGCAAATATCACCTAAACTTGATGCTAATTATTGACCACTAATTTTTATTCCATTACCCTCCCAAAAAAAAAAGTACAGCAAAATTATTATGAGTAAATTGGATCCTAGTCTTAAAAACTGTGCAGCAGTGTGCAAGAAATGGAAATTTGAGATGTGCCACGTTAGGTGGGCCATATGGGCGGTGCCAGAATCATAGTTCTATCGTTTTCACCTTTTCTTTTTTCTTTTTTCTTTTTTTCTTTAACAAGTGGGCGTAAAAGTACTGTATAGTAATACCCGTATACGGTAACGTATAGTATTAGTATACGGTATTTATAATAGTTCTGCCTCGTAAAACATTTCCTACACGCGGATAATGGCGCGTGAATTCGTGAGGGTAGTTGCACGTGATTGAATGTTGGTATAATTATTTTAAATTTAATTATTCTTATAATTAAATATATATATATTAATTAAATTTTTATATTAGTTTTAGTTAAATTTTTATCAGTATAAAAAAATATAGAGCAAATGAAATATTTTTTTATAAAATTAAAAATATCTACTATTAAAAATTTAATTAGATATTTGATTATATATTTAAAAAATATATTTTATTTTATTTATTTTTTTGACATAAAAAAATTTAATTATAAAATTAAAAATAATATAAAAATTTAATTAAAAATATAAAAAATTAATTAAAAGTTGATAAAATAATGATAAACAAAAGAACAATCAAACTGTTATTTTATGGTGAGTGGATCCCACGAAACCCTACGAAATCACAATTGTGGTTTTTTACTAACTTGGCGGCTATGTGTGGTGGTGGGCGCCCTAGATTTTTGAACTGCCGCCGGTAACCGTGGTCATCCATGCAAGAATGCTTAACAGGTAATCAGCTACTCGCCTACTTCATTTTTTTTTTTTTTGGATTTGACTAACATATGTATTAAAGACACATAATAAAATTGTTATTAGTGAAAAGTTTTTATTAAAATACAAAAAATTTAAATTTTTAATATATTTATTTTGTTTTTATTAAATAAAAATATTTAAAACTTTTTCCTAATAATAAATTTATCATGTATCTTAAGATACATATTAACTAAATTTTTTGTTTGATTGCTTTAAATAGATTGTAAATAAACTCCATCTATCTTTTAACCTATTTTCACTTTCAACGTCATGAATTGGTCAAATACCAAGATATATACTTGAAATTGTTGGGAGTTTAATCACTTAATGACAGATTTTATCATTTTTTTTATGCAGCGTAAAATTTTGATTTTATATTATTTGACAATCACTTAACAGGAAAGATTATTTTGTGATGATAAATTAATTTCAACTATACTACATGTAAAAAAAATTATTTACTAAACAATCATTTGTATAAAATATAAAATATAAATTAAAAATAAATTAAATAATAAAATATTTATATTCAAATTGTAAGATCCAGAAATTATAAAAAATTTTTATTAAGAATTAATTTTGATTTATTTATTTATTAAGTATCTTAACTTCAAAAATTATTTTATTAAAGATAAATTAAAGTAAATTTTGATTAATTGAGTTTAAAGTAATTTAAGATTTTATCTAATTTTATAATTATCAAATTATTTTCTATATTTAAATTATAAAGTTTAGCAAATGTAAAATAATAAGAATTTTATACAATATACTCTAATTTTATTAAAATTTATTAAATTTCAATTTACCCAAAATTTCTAATTTTATTTTTGTCCCAAATTAAATCTTAATTCCTAAATTAAATCCCACAAACCCTAATTTTCACCGCCTCACCATCGCTCACCTTTTTTTCCCACCGCCATTCCCTCCTAACAGCACCAACACTTATTAGCTTTGGCAAAAACTAAAGAAAGAAGGAAAGGAAAGTAAAGAGAGGGGGAACGAAGGAACAGAAGGGATAAAGGAGGGAGAGAGAGGGCTGCGACAGGGAAGAAGAGAAGACGGGAAGGAGACGCGCCGGCACTGCTGGGCGTCGCCGCCCCGTCGCGTCCTTGCCGAACCTTGGAGGGAAACCCCGCCGTTAAGCCGCGTCATCGCCGAACTCGTCCAACTGCGCCACCGCGCTCTGCTCTGTCTTGCGTCGCCATTGTGCCATGTGTCACCGCCGTTCACACTGTCAGTTTCGCGGAGGGGAAACCATGGCCGTCGAGGAATCCATCCACGCCGTCGCTGAAGCTTGAACACTGCTGCAACCACCGCGTGTTATCATCTTCAGATCCGCCGCTGTTGGAGTCGCGAACAGAGGTCGCGCGCAAGGGAAATTGTCGCGGAGCTGCCGTCGCCGCCGCGTTGCTGGGCTTGCCGTCGTTCTGCCCACGCAGCAGCTGCGTTGTCGGAGCTCCTCGCCGCCATTGCTGGCGCCAGAAACCGCCTTCCAAGCCTGTGTCTGTTGGTTATACGGTCACCACGAGTTTCTCTGCCGCCGTCCAAGCTGCCACTAGAAGGATCCACCACAGCCTCCTCTGTTCTTGTCTTCGAATCAGCACTGCCCTTTTTCAGTTTCAATCCAATTCTGCTATTTCTGAATATGTAACTCTTCAATCCTTACTCTGCCTCCATTTTGTTTTAGTCTTTTTCTATTCTGAATAAGGAAAACCTATGTTTCTGTTTAACACTGCTACTGTCCTGCTATTCGTTGATTGAGAACTTTAAGGCGTTGATGTTTTAGGATTAAGTCGCTGAAGCTCTGGGCTGTGATGGTTAACGCTCTTTAAGAATCGTTGCTGTTGACTTGCCCCAATTCAAGTTCAGTGTCACTACTCTAGGTCTAGCCTTTCTCCTAACTCTGTTTCACTTTTATACTCTGAACTGCCTTGGTCTCATTTATTTGTTTGTTATGATTTTAATTCTATTTTAGTTTCGGTGTTGCCTTGAATTTTCAGAGTTATTTTTGCATTTGATTCCATCAAGTTCGATGTTGCTGCGAGAGTAATCGGAGTTGATGATGCTGCCATCATCTCGGTTGTGTTGGAATCGCCACTGCTATTGTGAGTTTAGGCTAAGTCGGGCTGTTGTGTTAGAAATTATGCAATTGCAACATCGAGGTAGGGTTTTTCTTAAAATCTTTTACATTACAGAGTTGTGATAAATAGATATTGATGCAAAAAGATATACTTCTGTGATTATATTTGTCTTGTGGATGTGATGATTTGTTGGACTAGATTATTGGGTGCTTGATTGCGTGAGTGGTGTATGGTTATTGATAAAAATCGGTTTGAAATGTTATTTACTTGATTATTATGAAAGGTGGATTTTCTTGGTTTTGGAATTTATTTGGTAATATAAATGAACCGATTTTGAAAATAATTTGAGATATAAAAATAAATTAATTTTGGGAACGGTTTGATTTTGAGTTGGTATGATTTTATAAAGAATTTAATATTTGAGCTGATTGATTTGGTTGGAATTGGTTTGATTTGAAATTAATTTGATATTGGAACTGGTTCAACTCTGGAAAATGTTTGAGATTTAGAAATGGTTGAGAAAAGGTTTGAGAAATGTTTGGATGAGACCCAAAAAGGGTGGCAGTGTCTGAGTTTTAGAGGAGATGCTGCCGAAGTTTTATAAAATTGGAAGTTTTATTTGAAGTAATTAATTAAAAAGATTTGTTTTTAAACATTATATGTTTTAAGATTGATTTATTTATCACAGAAAGAATTATGTTTTGAATTGGGATTGTTAATGGACGGAATGGAAAGAAGGATGACGAGGATTTTCTTTAAAATAAGGTTTTTGAATGAATTTGGAAATGAGATTTGGATTGATGAATGATTATGATGTTGAGAATGTTGAGATATCGATTGAGAATGTTGAGATATGAACTTTGAATTACTCATATGGCTTATGAATTTGAATTATCTGAGATATGAGATTCTCTGGATAAAATACCATGGCTTGCCACCACGTGTACCAGGTTGAAAACTCGATACTCTGTTGACCCTACGACGTAAGTGTGACCGGGTACTATATAAATTCCCGGGAATGTAACTCCCATTGAACAATATTGATTATTTGAGAAAAAGCTATGCATAGACTATTGGGGATGCACGTCGGGGGACAGTCTAAGTATTTTCAGACTTATCGGGTTGGCTGAATAACCGATAGATGAGCCTCATCAGCCATAGGACAGGCATGCATCATATGCATTTGTATGCTTTGCTTGGGTTTGAACTTGTTTTGGTTTGCCTAATTGCTAAACTGTTTTTAACTGCTACTTCAACTATTTGTTGTAACTACTACCTAAACCTGTGGTTTCCTTGTTTGTCTTGCCTGTGTTTGTCCTGGCGTGCTACATTTGAGAATGAACTTTGGTGCTGAATTAATGATTGTGTTGTTTAATTGCGTGGTTGGTTTCTGATTGGGTTTTTCTTATAAGAAAGGAAAAGTTTCGGATTTCTAAAAGATTAAACATTGTTTCTTTGGAAAGGTTTTGAACGATTACCTATTGGTTTTTAAAAGATTCATAAGGCAATGATAATCACTGAGCTTGAAAACAGTTTTCTTATTAAATATCTTCTTATGACAACTTTGAAACTCCGTGGTGAGACTGTGTGGTTAAGTTCTCACTCCCCTACAGCTTTAAATTTTTCAGGAACCGGATGAAGCATTATGAAGAGTTATACTGCGATTGGTTTATATGTTGTTGTATTAATTAGATTATTTTCTTCCCTCATCTTTGTTATTACAAGTTTTTAAGAGGGATAGGAGTTGTATGTTTTATATGTATATTATATTATAAGATATTATATAAGAAGTCTTGTATATGAATATATGCCTGCTTGTATTTTCTTTTCTATAAAGTATTTATTTCCTGTTTTCAAAGAAATCAGCGATACAGTGACGAGTCACAGGCTCTTATTTTAATATTTAGTATATAAAGTAGTCGTAATATTTCATTCTATCAGAGTGGCACAGCCGGAAGCGTGACATTCTGGTAATGAGGATATTACACAAATATATAATAATTAATTTTATAATTGATTTTTTATGTAAAAATAGTATTATTGAACTAAAAAAATATTTGGTAACTAAAGAAAATTAGTCAAAAACAGCCTTAACTTTATTTAACATTCATTAATTGTTACGACAATTAATGAATACTAAATAAGACAAGTTCTGACTGTTTTTTTTGTCTCCCTAGCATTACCATATTAATTAAACTAATCAATATAGAGAAAAAAGAGAAATATTTGATAACAAAAAATAATTAGCCAAAACATCTATAACTTACCTTATTTAGTATTTATTGATTGTTAAAATGATTAATAAATACTAAATAAGACAAGTTCTAGCTATTTTTTTGTCTCCCTAGTATTATCGAAAAAAAATTACTTTATAATATATTGTATATACAACAATTATACATTTAATAAATATAATATTATTCTAATTTAGAGTAATAAAATGACAAATAAATCCTTAAAAATTTATACTTGAAATATATTAGTTCGTGAAAAAAAAATTAACAATAAATTCCTCTATATGATAATAAATATAGACAAATTACATTTAGATTAAGATGTCTTACTCTGATTATTGGAGACTAATTTAAAAATATTATGTCCATAACTACTATCTTAAAAAATTTTATTGATATTTAAAAAAAATTAATTTATTTAAAATATAAATTTTAAAAAATTATTTGTCATTTTACTCTCTAATTTATTACTTGTGACTAAAATGGATCTTTTTAGGATAATTACCAGAGAAAGATATCAATGACGTAATTAGCCAACAAAAATAGTCAATAATAAACCATTAACAAAAAAAAACTAATACATCTAAAAATATAAAATTTACACATTAAAAATTTATATTAGCTGGTTGTTGGCATTAACTATAATTTTATGATCTTTCCTCAAATTTATCGTCCAAATGGAAATTGTTCACTTGATATATACAAAGAGATTGTGCATGGAAATAATATTATATTAGGATTTTAAATAGTAGTTTGAAGTATTTTAACGACGTTCACGCAAGTTAAAATTTACGGCCATTAGAAACTACTCATCTTGATATTAAAGTAATATTTTCTTTCTTTCTCATACTTTCAATATAGATAAGGGTTATGTTCTATACCAATTATCAATTATCAGCAGCTTTCGATCTTATAATAATTTCCAATGCCATTTTAATAATTGGTCCCACCATGCAAATTTCAAGCACACTTTTGATGCTGCCATATATATATATTTTCTATGTGCATGAAGCTTATTCTCACAGGGTTCTTTTCTATCTTTTTTTTCTTTTCTAAAATTTGTTTGATTTTGTGATATGGATACGTGTGATGCCATTTTTGTCAAACAATTTAAGTGGGTGTTATAATGATTGTAGCTAATTAGATAGCCACCCAAGTTCTAAGTTGATGATAGGATAAGAATCCCAAATAGATGCTGCCTCGTTTGGCTCCTAAGTAGTTTCCAACGAATCTCATTTTCTTTCTCCCATGCCATGCATAATTCGGATTTTCTCTTTTGAGTTTTTTTTTTTAATTTTTTTCAGTGATGACACTACCTTTATCATCATGAATGGCTAGAAATTGTGTGTAAGGAACTTTTAAAAAAAAAAAAAAATTGGTTTTAGTTTAATTAGGTATAATTGTAGCACCATACAAACCATGATGATTAATTCGGTATTCCTGTTTTTTTTTTTATCAATTAATTTTAAAAAGCACCATACAAACCATGATGATTGCTCGTTCTGTTTGCATGGGAGCTCAATTATTGACCCACCTACAAAAGAAGCGAAAAATATATTATATTAAAGAGTAGTTAAATGAAGTTTTAATTCGCAACATATTAGTTTTTAATTTGCTGGATTGAGAAATATTATATAAAAAAAAAAAAGTAAGAACGACTCTTATATAAAAAACATTTAAATGTAATGAAGCTAATGAGGATAAAAGCATAAAAGATTATAATAATCAAGTTAGTTATTATGTTAAACTAAGTATTGTGATCTTTTGTAATTTTATCCTCATTACAAGCATTTCATTAATTTTTTTAACAATTTTAAACAACAACAATAGCATAATTTTAAGAAAGAATTTTACTAAAGAGTGTTCTAAGATAAGAAAGTATAAGAGAAAACTTTTGCTTTTTTAATAAACTAGAAGAATAAAATTTTTGAACATTAACTTTTACTTTGTATTTTTTAAAAAATGGTATTCTTAATTAGTATTTTAAGACATTTGTTGTTAGCAAGAAATATTAAGCTATAGGAGAATGTAATATTAATGATTATATCTCTAATACTTTCTTTTAAATAAAAGCCTCTTTTAAATTTATTTGATTTTTTACATAGATCTTCTTCTATTCTTTATTTGTCTTATGCTATTTTTTTTTTTGGATTTACCAAGAATCAAACTCTAGATCTTTCAGATATAAAACTTTGATATTGTGTTATGAAATTACTCATCCCAAAAGTTTAAGCTAATAGAAGAAAGTAACATTAATGATTATATCTCTAATAATAAAGAAGATCCTAATAAGGTATGTAAGTGGCACTGTAACTTATGGTCTCATCAAGCTCAGTAAAGATGAATCTATGTCATTCTCAGCTTATTGTGACTCTCATTGAAGAGGAGATCCGAATGATAGAAAATCGATTGGTAGTTTCTGTGTATACTTAGGGAAGAATTTGATCTTATGGCAGTCAAGAAAACAAGACGCAGTGACAAGGTCGAGCACAAAAGCAGAGCTCACACAGGGCCCTAGCAGTTTAGATGTTAAACTAATCTCGATCAAAAGATTGATGGGTGAATTAAAGTGGAGTGTGATAGAAGCTCTAACTGCTTACTCTGATAATTAGAGTGTCGTTCTCTTGACGGCTAATCCAATCACAATGTCATTCTTCTCTTGCATTGGCTGCTAATTCAATTCCACACTCAAATTCTAAGCACTTTGAGATTGATTTATATTTTGTGAGAGATTATGTAATGCAAAAAGTGATTCGAGTTAGTCATGTGTCCATCTCAGTTTAAATTGCTGATACATTTACCAAAGCATTACTTTCATCTACATTTCTTGGTTTAAGGAACAAACTTAAGGTAAAAAATCTTAAAGATTCAGCACACTTGAATTTGAAAAGGAATGATAGAGAGAATGAAAAAGAAAAAAGTTAGTTATGCACAACTATTAGATAATTAGTATTGCTGTTAGTCTTTGTTGACTCAACAGAATTAGTAACACACTCTAAAATTTTTTATTCTATGTTTATAAATAGTTATAAGAGAAATCTTGTAAATCTTATTCTCAATATTCTAACTATTATCTTTCTCTTTTTCTCTCTTTTTTAAATTTTGCTCTTTTACTCACTAGTCTCTAGTACTTTTTATTCATGACTTGACTAGACCCAACAATTCATAACACGTTTATATTGTTGAGTGAATGAGTGCCATTTTTGCGAAGAATTTTGCTAAAGAGTATTCTAAAAACATTGATGAAGAAAGTATTAGGGAAAACTTTTGATTTTTCAATGAAGCATAAAATTTTTGAAAATTAATCTTACTTTGTATTTTAAAAAAATGGTATTCTTAATTAGTATTTCAAGACATTTGTTAGCAAGCTAAGAAGCATCGAGCTACATTAATTTTGAGAAAATTTTATTCTCCTCTTTTGAGAAATGTTAGAATGATATTTTTCTCTTTTCTATTTGTAAAATATATATTCCCTTCCTTTCTAATTTTTAAAAAACCTCATCTTTAATCCATTTAAAATTTTTTGTGTTAACTAACATTAACTTTATCTATTTTTTAAGAAAAATAAATTATTTTTTACAAAAATACCCTTTAACAAAAATTTTATTTTTTTAAATAAATTTTGTTTATCAAAATATCCTTTAACAAATTATTTTTTTACTGATTAAATTATATTTTTATCAAAATATTTTTTAAAAATTTTTTTAATAATTAATTATTTTTTCATAAGATACCTTTCAATAAAATTTTTAATTATTAAATTGTGATTTTACCAAAATTTTCATGAACAATTACTTTTATACTTTACTATTAAGTTTTCGATATCGATGTATATTATTTTAACAATAAGTTAAAATAATCTTACCACTATTAATATGTATAATAATTAATATTAATAAATAATTTATTTCATAGAACTATTAAAAATTATTAACAACTTTATCAAAATTTAAAAATAAACCGACATGGATAAATCCCAAATTTTAAAAATTAACATCTCATTCCTTCACATATTTACAAAGCAAGTTCTTTAATAATTAAAAAATAATTAAAAGATATTTTAGGAAAAAATAATTTAATCATTAAAATTTTTAAAAAAAATATTTTGAAAAAATAATCAGGAGAAAAATAAATTGTTAAAGAGTATTTTAGTAAACAAAATTTAATCACAAAAATTTTTTGTTAAAGAATATTTTTGTCAAAAATAATTTATTTTTTAAAAAAATAGATAAAATTAATGTTAGTTAATACAAATAATTTTAAATAGATTAAATAATTTTTTTTAAAAATTATAAAAAAATATACATTTTACAGATAAAAAAGATAAAAGCATATTATTTTAATATTTGTCAAAAAAAGAGAATAGAATTTTCTCAATTTTTTTTAAGAAATCAATTTCATACAAGAGTATAGTTAGAAAGCTATTGTGTTTATGACTTGACTAGACCCAAAAACTCATAGGGTTTAAAGTTTCATTTTAGAACAAATCTTGTTTATATTTTGGTTCAATGCCATTTTGGGACTTGGCTCAACTTGACTTGGAAACACATCATTATATTCTTAAAAGAGTAAACCACCCAAAAAAAAAAGTTTACAGGAACTATCCAAATTCCAAAGGGAGTCGATAAAAATAAAAAATGCTATTCGTACACTATAATTAATTATTAAAATCAATCACTAATATATTTATGTATAAATATATATGGTTCAATATATTTTTAATGTGTATTTATATTTTAATATATATTTTATATTGATAACTGATTTTAGTGTACACATAATATAATCGAATAAAAATAATTATAAAAGATGAAAACAACAAAGAGTAGTTTTCGAAAGATAGATTTAAAATGTTGATACAAATAATCAATCAGCAGCAAACCTCTTTCAATCTCCATTATATATAATAAAAGTAGAAATATATAGATAATAGAAACGTTAAGATTTGGTAGAAGTTTCAATTAATGTGATTGTTAAAAAGATTCAAGGTTTTAATTAAAAGGTTTTAAAACCCTCAGTCACTACTCACTACTCACTACGAACGCCCACAATCAATAGAATGTTGAAGACAAAAGTAAAACGGTATAAAGTTTGAGAGCAAAATTGAAATTTCTTACAAATCTTGGATGCATTTTTTCATATTTTTTCCTTGTTTAATACTATGTTAATTTCATTTTTGTTTCAATTGCACAGACTATATAGCATTTTGTCTATATTTTCTTTGGTGATTTAATTTTGTTTGTTCGCTTTTCCTTTTATTTTTAGTATAGAGTTTTAGATGCATAACCACTTATTTGTCTTTATCTAATAACTTAAATTGTTTAGATAATTAATTTTATGATGTGATATATAAGAATTTTTATGATTAAAAGATTTATAGTTTGATATTTGTTGCTCCCATTCTTCTAAAAAAAATAATTAAAGAATTTAAGTATGGCGAAAACAAAAGAAAAGAAAAAGTTTATGCTGCACAAGTACTCTTTAAGTCTAAAAGAGAAATACATTTAAGTTTTTAAAATAAATAATTTTATAATTAAGATAGAGTATATTAATATGGCAATTACTCCGGTGCCTTTTTGAAATTAAAGGATAAATTATTTTTTTATATTATCGTATAAAAGCTTAATTATATGCATATTTAACATGTGATATAAATATCTTAACATATTTTATTTGGATGTAGAGTATTATGTTTAAATTAAACTCTAAATAATTAATTTATCATATAATAATTTTTATTTTCACGAAAGTATAAAATTTCAGAAACACCTATGTGATTTTAGAATATATTTAATGTGTGTTGTAAAAGTTTATTTTTATCTAAATTTTAGCTGTGATTGGTTAAAATGTATAATTGTTTCATTATTTGTTAAAAATGTACAGTACGGATTTATTGTGCAATAATATATCATATGTAAAATTCGGTCAAACCGTAAATAATTAAATATGAATAAAAATAGTTCGAAAATTTAGCAGTTAAAATTTAATAATTTGCATATGATATTTGAACTTAGTGGATTTTTTTGAATCGAAAAACATAATTTTTTGCATAAAAATGTGCAATGAAAATTTGACTGACAGTACTAGTTGAGATCTGTCTGGTACTACAACTGAGAAAATTAATTATGAGGTTATGTATATTAGAGTATTGGGTACTTTTGAGTACACATTTGGAACTTGGTATTAGCTTGTGGAGCCTTTGGGTGAGCTTTAAAGTAGAGAATTTAAGTGTTGGGTGTGAACCGCCATCATTAAAGGTACGGTTTAAATTTCATTTAAGTACTGTGTGGTGTAATGAGAATTGTTAGGCTAGATATCCTAGGATTAAGTTTGGATTGTGTAATTGGTTGATATTAATATGCATAGTTGATATGTTGTGGTAATTAATGATTTGGATTAGATTTGTGTGATTTTGCATATTTGGTGTGTTAAAGAATTTGATAATTTTGATAATGATTATATGTTTGTGGATTATGTATTGAATTGGTGAATTTCGGCCGAAGGCCAAAAAAAAGGGAAGAATGGTAAGTTGATGGGTGTATTGTATGAATGATATTTGAAATTGAATAAAGTTTAATAATGATTGTGTGAAAAGTTGGAATGAATGATAGGATATTAGTGAATTGAGGTTTGAGATGTGAAATGGATGAAATTTGAGTTGAAATAAGTAAATGAAGTAGGTTTGAAATTGGTTGAGTGTAAGAATGTGAAATGGGTTGGTTTCCGGTAAAATTGTTGAATGGAAATAATTTTGACTTGTGAACAATTGGAAAAATTGGTAAATGTGTGTTTTTGGTTAAAATAGATTTTTGGCCAACTTCTGCGGATCGTAACTCGATCTTCGGGGTTGGAAAACTTTTAAAATTGAATTTTTGGGAAAATTCATTTATCGATCTTTTCAACGGTTCAAGAATGGTTGAAAAATGAATTTTGTACCAAAATATATGAAGGTTTAAAAATTGGGTTCAAAAACTGATTTTTACACTTAACATCTTTTTGGCGATTCTGCAATGGCATCTCCGCGGATATTGAGTACTGTCTAGTGATCCCATGTACGCAGAAGAAGGCATGCGTACGCGGCAGTGTCAAAATTGCCCACTCGCGTATGCAGACGTAGTACGCGACGCGAGGGAAAGCTCCTGTCTTCAACCCTCGCGTACGCGAACAAGGACTCGCGTATGCGACACCCAAGATTTCAACCATGCGTACGCGCCAGTCCATGCATACGCACAATCTTCAAATTTTGCAAAAGTATATTTTTAAGTTGTTTAACCATTCTTTTAGCCTTTTAAACCTTTATAAATTCTGATAAGATTATAGAGCTAGTGTAATTAAGAATGGAAGAGTTAGAGACCAAATCTAAAGAATTAAGTTAGTGAAATTAAGAAAAATGAATAAGATGTAAGGTGATGCGTGATGAGGATGAATGTGATGAGGAGTAAGGATTGAGTATGATGAGAATGATGATGATAATGAGCAAAATGAGCGATGAATATAAGATATTGATAATTGGTGAATAATGGCAGATTGGGGAGGTTGAGGATTCCCTCCGAGTTATATGCTATATAAATGAGTGAAGTTTTGGACAAGTTGATAATGGTGAAGTGTGATGGGCGCTATATCCCGAGATGACTAGACAAGTCAAGGTTGAGGATTCCCTCTCTCGTATTGGGTATCGAAATGAGAACAAATATGTGGAGAGAAGGATATTGATATTGAAAGGCTTAGATTAGAATCCCTTAAGGTAGTTGCCTGAATATGGATTAGTAAGAATTTAGGATGGATATGATGGGGTATGGAGTTTAGGATGCTTAGTGAGTTCTTATTATAATGCAATGTATTTATTTGGCATTTTTACCGTACTGAAAATTCATGGCTCAGAGGTTTTCATTCAGTATATATCTCTTGTTTGTCAGATGCAGGTCCAGGTGCTCAGTAATGAGCTATGATTCATCTGAAGAATAGCGAAGATGTAAGACTCCAGATTTTTGAAAATTATATAGTAAGTTATTTATAATTTATTATATTCGTCGATAATTTTATTTAAAGAAAATTATTGTCCTGAAAATAATTAAATTATATTTTATGATACTTTAAGTTTAAGATCTATTATGATTTATAAATTTTTTTAAATAATTTAATATTTTCATATTAGAAATTTAAGATTTTAATAATTAAAAATAATGAGAGTTTTATACAACTTAAAATTGAATAATTGAAGGTTTTGATTAATTTTATGAACTAAAAAAAATTTATTTATTTATCTCTAATTTTAAATTAGAATACTTAATTAAATATAATTTTGTAAACTAAATAGTATTCTTAAATTTAATTATATTGGATTAAATTGATTTTAGATTAATACTCTACCTAAACCCTAATTCCCAAATCGAAACCCTAAATTTCCAAAACACAACCCTAACTTCCCTAAACCAGCCGCCATTATCCCTCGCCCCCCCCCCACACACACACACGGTTCAGGAAGAATAGAAGAAAGAAAGGAAAGAAGAAAAGGAAAGAAAGAAGGAAAGGGGAGGAAGGAGGAGGATCCGAGAGAGAGGAAGAGAGTGCCGGGGAGGGAGAAGCTTGCGCCGCCGTCAACCCATCGCTGCAGTTCGTCCTTGCCGCCGCCAGCTGTGCTGTCGCGAGGAAGAGATGCGCGAAAGAGGAAAGGCTGATTCTGTAAAAACTTTGGTTTTGAAAGTGGTTCGAAATTTTTGCCTTACATGCCTTGGTGTTGATTTTTAATCATTGTTTTAATTGATTTCAATTTAAGTAACTATGATTCCGAGAATTTATAAAGAATTGAAGGAATGAGGCAGGTTATTTTTCCTAGAGTCTTAAGTCTTTGCCAAGGTTGTTAATTAATAACTCTGATTTGAAATAGTCAAACGAATGATTTAAAAGTGAAGGATCAAGTCTTTTCAACGAAAATTCCTTTTTGATATGATATTTTTAAAAGTCTTTTGGAAGTTTTGGGTAATGTCACATAAGGTGGCTAAGTTTTGAAAGAGAATTGGTTTTGAGGAAAAAGGTGAAATATGGCATGGGTGATGACTTGACTTGGTTTGTATTGTGAATGAAGTGCGGAAATGATGATGAATGAATGATTATGAATGAATATGTGGCTTATGAATTTAATGTTATCTGAGTTACGAGTTTTCCTGGGTACAGAACCGTGGCTTGCCACCACATGTTCCAGGTTGAGACTCGATACTCTGTTGACCCTACGTCGCAAGGGTGACCGAAAATGTATAAATTCCCGGAAATGGGAAACCCCCATTGAGTAAAGTTATATATGAATGTATGAGTTATGAATGAAATAAGAAAAAAGTTACACATAGACTCATGGGGATGCGCGACGAGGGACAGTCCAAGGGTTTCGAACTTGTCGGGTTGGCTTGATAACCGCCAGATGAGCCTCATCAGCCACTAGGACAGGCATTCATCATATGCATCTATGTGATATTGTTTGGGTGTGCATATTGTACTTGGTTTGCCTATGTAATTAATTATGTTTAATTGCTAATTTCTCTACTTGAAGTACCTGCTTGATTGTGCTTGAACCTTACTTGTGTTCGTGATTGAAAATTGGGTGGATTGTGATGGATTGGTTGTGAATTGAATTGTTTTGGCCTAGGGTCGTGATTGGTTATGAGATGGGCCGGAGGCCATATTTGGTTGTGTTTTGGTTTAGAAAAGTATGAAAAACTGAACTGGTTCAGCATAGACTTAATGAACCTATGCTTGGAACAGGTTGGTCATTCATGCTGTTTAGTAAAAACCTTTTGAAAGGCTTTTGAATTTTTGAGGAATTAACAGTTTTCTCTTTTAGAAATAATTTCGGATTTTTTATATTAAATCTTTGGGTTTTAAAAGGATGCATAAGACGGTTATTAATCACTATGCTTTAAAAGAGTTTTATTTTCACGTATCCTATTATAGTAATTCTTAAACCCTCTACTGAGAACTCTTTTGAGGATGATGTTCTTATTCCCCTACAGGTCTTTTCTTTTCAGGTTATAGACGACGAAGTTCGGAAGAGCTTAGTTATTTTCGTTTCTATTTAAATGGTGTGCTGTGTTGTATTAGTTACTTTTCCCTTGCCTTTATCTTTACAAGTTGTTATAAGAGGGATAGGATTTTGATTATGTAAATGTTTTTGAAAAATCCGGTTTACGTTTTAAACATGCTCATATTTTAAAATTAAATATTTTAAGAGTCATTGTAATACTCGAGCTATTAGAGTGGCACAGCTGGAAGCATGACATTTTGATAGTTAGGGTGTTATAGAAGATCTTTGAATTTCTGCTTTACTTTTGTTTATAATCTCTCCACACTTATTTTGAAAATTTATATTATGTTTTTGTTATTTTTTAAAAAACTTGCCTATAAAGGCCGTGATGTTAATTTGGGAGAAATAGAAAAATACTGTTGTCAAACTAACTTTATTCTGTACCCTAGCCGGCCTAAACTTCGCAAGTCGTGACTAGTGGTTATTACTTATGTTATATATTTATACCATGTCTTTACCTTATTCTTCTTTACGATTTTATCTTTACCTTCCGTTTTCATTGATACGTGAGTGTTCCCGATTTGCGATTTTATTTTATTCTTTTTCAGACTTCTTATTTGATAACTCCCTTCAATTTTATATATGTATGTATTATAATCTGCCTTGAGAGTCGTACCACCTTATTATTATTGACTTATGACTCGAGTATAAGGATATGAATATTAGGGTGTTACATTATGGTATCAGAGCAGTTCATCATCGTGAGCCTGAGGGATGGACTGCTTATGCTTCAATGCATATTCTGAGTCTATGTCTGTACTATTTAGGGTATCTAATTGATATGTTTATCATGAATTTCATGAGTATATTTTTGGAAATTCGAAGCACTTAAATTGAGATATTGAGATTGATCACCTTGATATCGATTGTTTGGTGTGGACAGGACCCAAATGACAACTCATGGACGTAATTGAACTCGAATACGAAGAGAAAATGAGGAATGCACACCAAGGGATAACCAAGCCATGCTCTTGGCTGCAATGACTACTCTTGTGAACGCTATGCACGCAAATATTGCAGCTACGAACCAAGCTATGGAAAGGATGAACGGGAACAGTAACAAACTTGGAGGAAACTCAGCTGATGGAGGTCAGATGATTTTTTGGCAACCTTTTTGAAGATTAATCCCCTAATGTTCAAGGGTTCAACTAATCTGACAGAAGCCCATATTGGTTCTAGGAAATCGCAAGGGCAATACAAGTGCAACATGTACTTGAGAGTTAGTTGGTGGAATTTGCTGCATATCAGTTGAGTGAAAAAGCACAACACTGGTAGAAAGGAGCCCAGCGTCTACAACAGCAAGAGAATGGAGATGAGGTGATTACCTGGGAGATGTTCAGATGGGAGTTTTACAAGAAGTACTTCCTGACTTTGCAAGACATGCTAAGGAATTAGAGCTACTACAATTAAAGCAAGGATCAATTCGGTGGCTGTTTGTACAAGCAAATTCGAAGAGTTGTGTCGTTTCTCAAGGGTTTATCAAGGTGCTCCTGAAAGATATGAGGGGTAGAAGTGTATGAAGTACCAAGATGGATTGAGGAACGATATCATGTGAGCTATGGCGCCTCTTGAGGTTAAGAGTTTTGCGGAGTTAGTCAATAAGAGTCGAGTGGTAGAAGAGTACTGCAGAAAAATTGATATAGAAAGGAGTGACCGCCGAGAGTCCCATGGAAAGGATCAAGACAAGAGTTTTATGTCGAGAGGCTTAGACTTCAAAAGGAGTGGGTGTCTAGCTTAGCCTTCCCAAGGTTGGAACAACTACCGAAGAAATGACAATCGCTCGAAAAATAGTAAAGGAAAGCAGGCGAAGGCTACCTCGGATGATTTGCGGTGCCAAAGATGCGGGAGATACCATCCTAACCAGTGATGTCGAACCGAGTTAGAATTGTGCTATCGTTGTGGGAGACCAGGGCATATCTCCCGAGATTGTCCATACAGAAAAATTAAGGAGATGGCCAATCTCAACGAGAATGAGGTAATTGTGAAATTGATAAATATAATTAAAATTTAACTGCTTGACATAATAATGGCGTGTGGTATTCGTTTGTAACGTAAGACTGAATTACGTTAAACATAATTTTCAAATGAACTATCGATTGATGGCTTAGATTTATTGAGAGTAAAGGAGACTTCTAAATGGCATTGGTATAGTTGGGAATTGAATTGGAATGAGAGTTTGTGAAACTGAATAATTGTGTAGGAATTGGAGGATGATTAATTACTAGAAAATTGATGTTACATGTTTTGGATAATTAGGATGTGATTTGGGAATGATGTTTGCGTGTTGATGATGAGTAGCAGTGGAGTTAGTTTCGACTTGCATGTGCATATGCCAACTTCTCAACCTATAGTACTTAGACTTGAATTTGATTGGATTTGATATTGATTGGCATTCAATTTTAGTTATGATGAATGGAATTGTTTGTGTCTATAATTAGTTGGGTGCTATTGAGACTGTGTATAAAATATGATGAGTATATTTATGATTGAATGGTTATGAGATTATGGGATACATAAGCAAGTTCTAGTTTTGATGATGATGTATTGTGTTATAATGTGCATATATTGTAAATTGTGTGTTGATAGAGGTCGGTGCAAGTTGGTGTTAGGTTGAGAGTGAAAATTTTATGAGATGTCAAATATATGAACAGGATTGTTGAAGAATGAGGATTTGACATGGATGTAACTAATGTAGATAAGAGTGGATAACTTAAGTAGGTACCATGATTTACTAATCTGTCTGTTAATTGCTAGCTTAGATTGATAGATTTTTTTTATTAAGAGCCTTATTATATTTTGGATAATTATCAGGGGCATTTAAGATTTTTTTTTGTTATTTTTTCCATATACAATAGCTAAATTTATTATGTAATAATTGAAAAATATTAATAATTTTAAAAATTTTTAATTATAAAAATTGAATAAAAATATACATAATAATAATAATATGCGAGACGACAAGTTATAGGGAGAGACATCACGGCACGAGAAATTGCAGGGGGAGGCGCATGTCACAACACAATTCTAATCAATGTCATATATGATTGGTCATCTAATCGTGGTTATCAGAGGCATCACGGCACGAGGAATTGCAGGGGAGGCGCATGTCACGGAACGAAGAATTGTAGGGGAAGGTGTGCGCGTCACAGGACGAGATGTTGCATGGAAAGGTGCAGCAATCAGGGTTGGAGGGGGAGGGGCACGGTGCTGCGGAGAGAAGAGTTAGGGGAAAGATGCGGAGGCGGAGAGAAGAGTGAATATCTATTGTGCAATAATTTATGATGTTCAATTTAAATTAAATACATCTAAGATTTAACATAATCCTAATAATATAATATTTTAACAATTTTTTTTAAGTAAGAGTGAAAAAATTAAAATGAAATATCCTCTATTGAATTTTTATAAGTAAAAATAAAAATAAAAAATTAGTAATATTTTTTAATTCTTACACAATAAATTTAATCAATGTATATGAAAAATAAAAGAATAAAAAAAAATCTTAACTAATCATTAATAATTATCCTAAAAGACAATAAGATCCCTAAAAAAATTTATCAATCCAAGTTGATACTTAACAGACAGATTAGTAGTTTATTATGTCACAGAGACATGTCCTGTTATAATTATTTTATATAACATAACCTTCATACTTTTATAAAAATAATTCTCTAATTACATATTTATTATATCTAAAATTATATAAGTATTCCAGTAATAATTAATAAAATATTAAATAAGATAATTTTGAACCGTTTAAACTAATTTTTTATTGTTTCTCAAATAATATTCTATTTTATTGATAATATGTAAAATAAACTCAATATTTATGGTCAAATATTTATTGCGCTTCTAAATTAGTAATCTTCTCAATAATTATGAGAATATATATAATATCATAAGCATCTAATTTTATTAATTAATTTAATATGTGAATGCATTAATATTTAAATCTTACCATCAATATACATTCATGCATCTCTACACAATTGTTTTAGATGAAAACACAATATGTTTGATACGAAATACATATATAAATATAAATTGTTTCAGGGGGATCAACAAGGGTTTATGTGAAAAAATATTGATCACCATGTCAGATATTTGTTCCGTATTATTTGATTCTTTCATTTTCATATAGCACTTTCATTTTCTATCATTTTTTTTCTTTCTATCCTCATTCATTGACCTACCTACATATACAACCTTCAACCTTAATGATTTTTAAATCGATCATCATATCAAGTCAATAAAGTACCAAATGATTAGATTATTTTTATTTTTATTCCTGTTATATGTTTTTAATTATAACCGATTTCGGGATTTCATGGTGGCAATAATGAAAACAAACTTCTGCCTTGTTGGTGATGATACTGCAGAAGATTATTTTTCCTTGCAAGCTTCACCAAAGCTTTTAGAATTTTATGCTATGTTCTTAAATATTATGGTGAACTCAGGTGAAAATAAATGAGATTTAATTTTGGTACATCTTATTGATTTGAACCGGAGCTCTTTGATTACGAAAACTTTCCAGATCCAATGCGCCAGTTGAACATTGACAAATAAGATTTAATTGATCTATGTACAATGATATTTCATAATTTTTTTATTATAGTAAGGTGAAAAATGAGATATAATATATGTTACAATGGTGTATTAAACAAAGTTCTAAAAATCAAACTGGATCGGCCGGTTCAATTGGATTAACCGAAAACTGGTCATCTAACCGATCCGGATAAGCCTATAAGCTGCCTGGAAAAAAATTGGTCAGAAAACTGGTCGAACTGGCGGTTAATCGGTGAACCAACAGAACCGTCCGGGTTTTTGGTTCGACAATAAACCCCCCAAACGGCGCCGTTTTGTGCTATTTTTTTAAAAAAAAGAGGGAAAAACGGCAAAAGCGAAACTGAAGTTACTGAACCCTAATTCCCTAAATCAATCCCCGTAACCCATCTTCCTAAACTCATCTCTCTTATCTTCTCTGAGAACCATAGAAGCCACCAAGAAGTACGCCACTGCATCCCGCCGCCACCACAGCCACGGGTTTGACCACCGCAGCCCCATCGCGTCGCGCATCGCCGAGCTCACCTTCTCTGTGTTCGCCGGTATCGCGTCCTCTGTCGTCGCCATTTCTCGCCTTTCAAGTAATCCTCCCCGTAAGCATAAACGGTAAACCCATATTCTCTCCTCTCTTCTCTGAAGACTGAAAGTGAACCAAAGAAGTGTAAAACCCGGTTAATTAATGGCTAATTAACTGAAAAATTAAAATATATTCTAGAGAGTGAGAAATGAGGTTTTTATGGTTTAATGTGATAGAGAAATTTAAAACGAGAATTTCGACACCAATTTTTAAGAAATTGGCCCAAGATTTTGGCTGGACGGGCCAAACCGGGCCAACCGGACCCAAGTTAGGCCCAAGGGCCCAGCCAAGCCTTATTTAATGAGAGAACTCGGCTCTCTCTTCCCTCCCAAACACAACAAACACGCAGAACACAAAGAAAGGGAAAGCGGGAGAAACATAAAACCCTTGCTCCTATTCATCTCCACTTTTCTTTGATCATATCTTTTGATCTGGAGCTCCGATTGACGCACCGTTTGTGGCCACGTGACCGCAGCGTCGAGCTCTACAAAACCCATATAAGAAATCTTGAGGTAAGCTATGTTTTATTCTTCGAATTCCAGCCATTATTTTTGAGTTTCATGGACAAAAATATTGAGATTTTGAGCTCCTTTGTGTTATAGGATCTAATTAGCTTGAAGGGAAGGCTTGTTCTTGCTTCCTTGATCCTTGGATAAGGTAAGAGATCTCAAACCTAGTGAAAGTATTAAATTTGAGGTATTGGGTATTGAGTTATTGTGTCTTGATATGATATTGTGGCTAAGGCATTATATATGTGTGTTTTAGAGCTTGATTGGTGATTTTGGAAAGCTTTGGTCTGGAGCCCCAAGCTTGGAAATCTGTTGGTGGATTTTGGAAACCTTGGAAGTTGAATTTGAGAGTATTCCGGGTGGAACGGGAATAAGCCAAGATATGGTTTCGGTTTCCTGTATCTAAAATATAATGTGGTTGTGAAAACGTAGGCTAGTGGCCCTAGAATAAGATTTTTGGAGCTATTGATGTGGTTGATGAATGATATATGTTGTGTGGTTATGTATCTATTTGGTGGATTATGAAATGTTGATGTAATTGTGGGGTGATTTGGATTTAGATTGGATATATGAATTATGATGATAATGGTTGGCAAGCATGTAATGTTGTATGTGATGTGCATTAATGTGTTTAATTGATGATTATGTGGACGCTCTTGTTGATGAGCATGGTGGGAATGTAAAAATTGATATGTGAGAATATATGGTAGTTGGTGAATTTGAATGTTGATTGGAAATTGAAGTATGAAATGTTGATTATGATGAGGGATTTGTTGAATTGAGATTTGGTTAAATGAAGGACAATTTGGTGGGTTGGTATTTGAATGAGTAGATAGAAGTGTTTGATGTTGGATGACTGAGTTTTTGATTGATTTTGAATGGAATTGGAAGTATATGTTTTGAAATTTGGGAGTTTATGAGTTTTGGTAAAAATAGAATTTTGATAAACTTCAACGGATCATATCTTGAGCTATTGTTTTCAGAATTTGATGATCTTTATATCAATTGAAAGATGATTTCATAAGCTTTAAAATGGTTTAAATTTGGTTGAAATCTGAATTTTGTGGAAGGAGATATGATCATTGGAAGTCTGGGCCAAAAATCTGAATTCTGCAGATTCTGCAGAATTTGTGATTTCTGGTTTGTGTGCGCACGCACACCCCACAAAATTTTGAACCTGTGCGCATGCACGCACAGCCTTGTGCGTACGCACACGCGGGACAGGGCTGCTGATGGGAGTGCCAGCATGCCCTGTGCGCACACAGCCAACGAAGGATTGCGAGCTGTGCGTACGCACAACACTGTACGCACGCACACGTTGGGAATGGCATGCTGTTGGTGGCTCTAGCACACCTTGTGCGCGCACTCAATCCTGGAGACTTTGCTTCCTGTGTGTACACACACTTTTAAAAACGCTTCTGGGCGTGCGCACGCACACCCATGTGCGTATGCACGCGACCCAGTCCTTTTCTAAAGCTTTTGTTTTCAAGTCTTTCACATTCACAACAAGCTTGTAACCTTCTGAGGTGTTGTTTGACACTTATAAAATCCCAATTTCATCTCCTAAGTCTTAAATTGACGTAAAATGCCTAGTGAATGAGAGTAAGCAAGGGAAAAGGGTAGCTTATGGATGAAGAAAGGGGATGTTATGATGAGTTATGATGAAAAATGATGATATGAGTTGTGGAGGAGGATGGTAGAGTACTGTGTATGGTATGAGCCGACTGGCTGAGAATGATATGAGCCAAATGACTGTGTGTGATGATAGTTTATGGCTGTTAATGAATTATGAATTTAAGCCGGATGGCTGAGATGAATGTTGATGTTTGGCTGAGGATAAATGTATATGTAATTCATGATTGAATACGGTAAATGAATAACGAAAGGTTGGGTGTGAGTATGTTTGTAATGCTTTCTCTCTGGTTGTGAGGGCGACAGGACACGGATACCCTCTAATGGTAAATTGGCGACAGGGCGCAGATACCCTCTAATGGCGACAGGGCGCAGATACCCTCTAATAGTAAATTGGTGATAGGGCACAAATACCCTCTAACGGTGATAGGGCATGTACTCCCTCTAACGGTATTAACACGCAATAGAGAGACGGTGTTCGGGTTAGCTACCAGACACGTCGGGTTGGCTTGATAACTGTAACACCCTACCATACAGAGTCTTATGCTTAAGTCATAATCCAGAGATGGCAAGGTATTACGACCTCTAAAACAAAAATCTAGTACGTATAGTAGTGTGAATAAGGATTATAACTAGGAGCCTTTGTAGAAAAAGGGGTAAACAAAAATCGCAACTCGAAAGCGCAACACTCCGATCGATAACGCAACGAGCAAAGGATAAGTTAACCCGAGATTATATATATACAAAAGAGTGTCAAAAACGGGAATATCAAAACTCAAATCCGGATGCGAAGATAACCGGTCCGAGCATAGCAATATATATATATATATATAATAAAATAAGGAAACCCCAAAGGAAACCCAAAGGGACACAATACAGAACCCTATTCTCCAAAAATCTCCTATAAGAGGAGTCATCACAGTTTGTATTATTTAGTGGAGATAAAAGTATCTAAACAAGATATATAAACCGAGACGGAGTCCCGAGAACAAAGGATCTTCGCTAATCCAGAAGTCTCCAGCATGCCTCAGCGAGAAACTTCACGTCCTGCATCTGAAAACCACAAAATCCGCATGGGTGAGAACCAGAGGTCCCCAGCATGGTAACAACTTCCACATATATAATACATAATAATAGAGGAAAGCCAAAGGCAATCCTAGAACTTCCTCCAGATAATATCAAAGCTTATAAACAAACTAAACCGTAAGTGGCAACTGACTAAAGATCCTTCAGTCTAACTAATACTTCCCTTTCCAATTCCTTCAGACCTCCCAACCACCACCAGGAGTATAATATAGCAAACACAGTTATATCAGACAAGAGATTTACAAATAGGAACAGATAAGGCATTTAGACAATTAGCAAGTAATATGCAGTCAAATAGGCAATCTCAAACAATTCATATAGTATGCATATGATGAATGCCTGTCTCTAGTGGCTGATGACATCATCTGTCGGTTATAGAGCCAACCAGACAAGTCCTGGTAGCTAACCATTGGACTGTCCCTCTGTCGCGTATCCCCAACTCGAGTTATACTCATCATAATCTTGATCATAATCATGATCCATATCCATCACCCTCACTGGTGAATATTTACGGGGGCGAGCTCATCCGGTCCTTTCACAGTGTCCGACCACACTTACGACATAGGGTCAAAAGAGCTTCGAGTCTCAACCTGGAGCACGTGGTGGCTAGCCACTGCTTCCTCCCAGGGAAACCCTCATCTCCGATGGTGGAAGTGCAAAGATTCACAATTCATTCAACAGCATATATGTATTTATACTTAGCCATAATCATGGCTCCACCGTAACACGGTAATAATCTAGCCATCCGGCTCACGGTTAAATCCATAACCAGCCAATTCATTAACAATTACGGCCCTTCGGCCCATGGCACAACAAGCACTTCCACCGCTATCCTCCGCATCTCACATAATCATCTTTGATCCTCTTTGATCATTCATTTTTCCCTTGCTTCACTCACAAGTTACCACATTTACTAGCCCCTTGCCTCATTGCTAGGCATATTATAATGATTTAAGACATAAGTGGTGAGATCGGAGGCTTAGAAGTATGAAGTTTGGCTTTTAAAACTCAAAAATCAACTTTGGGATGAAAACAGGGCCACGCGTATGCGCACTCCACGCGCACGCGTGGATGGCCACAAAATCTCATCGACACGCAAGCGTCATACACGCGGACGCATGGGTTGAAAAATAGCCAAACGACGTGCGAGCGTCAACCACGCGTACGCATGGGTGCTCTTGCGCCCCAGGCACAAAACTGGCACAACTCTGGCACAACTCTCGAGAAAATAGCTGGGCATTTGGTGCAGCGCATCTACGCGCCCGCGCACACCACGCGCACGCGTGGATGGTGCTTTCTCGAAGAACAACGCGTACGCGCCAAGTGCGCCTACGCGCGGAGGGTGATTCTGCTAAAAAAATTTTCTAAGTTAAAAGCTGCAGAATTTACAGATTCAACCCCCAATCTTCCGGCGGACATAACTTTCTCATTTTAAATCGTTTTTCACCCGTTATTCGAACGGCATGGACATCCCGGGTCCCAATTTCATTTCTAAACAGATTTGGCACAAATCAGAGATCCGTAGTCCAAGTTATGTCCCGTCAAAGTATGCCCAAAAACCATGTTTTCATTCAAAACCACAAAGTGCCATTTTCAAAACAAGCCACTTTCAACTCTTTTCAAAATCAATCAAAACATGCCAATTTCATCCATTTTCTTTGAAATCAATCAAAATGTACCAAAATCAACATCAAGCCATCCTCAACTTACACATTGACATTTTACCAAATTTTCCAAAATCACCATCCAACCCATTTAACACTTCTCAATCAAATGGCTAAAGGACAAACATAATATCATGTCATACATCCTCCCTCATCCCAATTTCCAATAATACCATTTCCAATCAACCATAATTATACATAATCAACATCACACTCACCATCAACATGGTACCACCCCCCAAATCAACCTTAATCATTCATCAAGCATATATCACAACATGCATTTTCTCATATATCACAAAATCAAGGCATCAATATTCATAATCACATATATGATCACATCATATATCTCAACCATTTAACAACATCAACCATTCAATGCCTATCTTAGGACCTCTAGCCTAAGTATTTCCTACCACATTACATATTAGATACGAGAAACCGAGACCATACCTTAGCCGATTTCCCAAGCTCAACCGGAGCACTTCCAAACCACTTGTCCACAAGCTCTCAAGGTCTCAACACCTCCAAGAACAGATTTTATCACACAAAACCCTCTCCCAAGCTTTCCAAAATCACCAATCAAGCTCCAACTTTCACATATACACAACCTAAGCCACAATCATCATACCCATACACAACATCTCAATACCCAACATCATAGAACAACAAATTACACTAGTGTTGAGAATCTTACCACACCCAAGGTCAAAGGAGACAAGATTAACCTTCTCTTTCAAGAGAGTTGGGTCCTATAACATCAAAGAGCCCAAAATCTCAACATTTCATCCATGAAACTCGAAAACAAGGGCTGGAATTTCGAAGAGAAAAACGTAGCTTACCTTAAGATTGATTGTATGGGTTTTGTTAAACTCTCTGCGGTGAATGCGTGGCCACAAACGGTGCGGCGATCGGAGCTCTAGATCAAAAGTTATGGTGGTTTGAAGATCAACCAAGGGAGAGAACTTGGGAGAGTGTTCTTCCCCCCTCCAAATCAATTTCAGCGTGTGTTTGTGTGTTGTGAGGAGAGAGAGTGCTGAAAACTAGGGTTTTGGTTTAGTTTAGTTGGGCCAAGGGCCCACTTTGGGTCCGGTTGGCCCGGTTTGGTCCGTTCGGTCCAATCTTAGTTCGATTTCTATAAAATTGGTACCGAAATTCTCGTCTCACTCTCCTCTATCACATTTAGCCATAAAAATAATATTTTTGGATTTTTAGAATAAACTCTCATTTATGGGTTAATTAGCCGTTAATTAACCGGGTCTTACATCCTACCCACCTAATTGGGAATTTTGCCCACAAAATTCGAATTCAATTACCTGAGAATAAGTCCGGATAATCCGTTCGCATCTCCGACTCAAGTTCCCAAGTGTGTTCCTCAACACCGCCTCGACTCCAAGCGACTTTGACTAATGAAACCTCTTTTCCACGGAATCATTTGATACTAGTATCGTCAATTCTAACTGGAGCCATTGGAAGCGTCAAATATTCTTTTAAGTGAACCGACTCAGGTTCTAATACATGGCTAGCATCAGGAGTGTACTTCCGAAGCTGTGACATGTGAAACACATCGTGCAGGTTCGAAAGATGAGGTGGTAGAGCCATCCGATACGCTACCGGTCCAATCCTCTCCAGGATCTGAAATGGACCAATGTATCGAGGATTCAACTTCTTCGTTTTAATCGCCCTACCTACTCCTGTGGTTGGAGTAACCTTCAGGAAAACATGATCTCATTTTTCAAATTCCAAGGGCTTCCGCCTCTGATCGGCGTAACTCTTCTGGCGACTCTACGCCGTAAGCATCTTATCTCGGATTTTCTTGACTTGTTCAGTGGTCTCAGCTATCATCTCTGGTCCCAACAAGCCTTTCTCTCCAGCTTCATACCAACATAGTGGAGATTGACATTTCCTCCCATACAATGCCTCATACGGAGCCATTCCGATGATCGCATGGTAACTATTATTGTATGCAAACTCCACTAACGGCATATACCGATCCCAACTCGCCGGTTGATCCAAAACACAAGCTCTCAACATATCCTTTAGTGTTTCGATCGTCCTCTCGGATTGACCATCTGTTTGAGGATGGTACGCTGTACTCAAGCTTAATCGGGTTCCAAAAGCTTTCTGAAATGCACCCCAGAACCTCGAAGTGAAACGAGGATCTCTATTAGAGATTATAGTAGCAGGTACACCATGGAGTCTCACAATCTCCTTTATGTATAACCGAGCTAGCTCCTCAAGGGTGTAAGTCATCCGAATGGGCAAAAAGTGAGCTGACTTCGTCAGTCGGTCCACAATCACCCAGATAGCATCAAAACCAGTCCTAGTCCTTGGTAATCCCGACACAAAGTCCATTGCAATACTTTCCCACTTCCATTGCGGAACCTCTAAAGGTTGCAACATCCCAGAAGGTATTTGATGTTCAATCTTTACCTTTTGGCAAGTTAAGCACTTTGAAACATATTCCGCCACATCATTCTTCATACCTGGTCACCAAAACATCGCCTTTAAATCATGGTACATCTTAGTACTTCCCGGGTGAATGGAGAATCTGCTTTTGTGTGCCTCCTTTAAGATATCTTGCCTCAAAGTGCCAACATCCGGCACAATGATCCTACCCTTGAATCTCCATAACCCATCTTTTTCTTCCGAAATTCTCCACTATTTTCCTTGCTCGATAGCCGGTAACACCTTCCATAACGCTTCATCATTTTCATGAGCCTTTAGGAGCTCGGACTTAAAATCACTCGAGATTTCTAATCGGCTCAAACATAAGGTTCCAGATACTTCTCGAGCACCAATTTTTAGACTCTCGAATCCCTTGAGCAACTTCTCCTCTTAAAGCATCATCCAAGCCGCATATAACGACTTCCGACTTAATGCATCCGCCACTACATTTGCCTTTCCCGGATGGTAATTCAACTCAAAGTCGTAGTCCTTCAATAATTCCATCCACCTCCTGTGCCTCATATTAAGCTCTTTCTGATCAAATAGATATTTCAAGCTCTTGTGATCGGAGAAGACTTGGAACTTAACCCCTAGAGATAATGCCTCCACACCTTCAAGGCAAACACGACCGCAGCGAGTTCCAAATCGTGCGTAGGGTAACTAACTTCATGAGGTCTCAACTGTCGTGAGGCATACGCCACCACTTTATGATGCTGCATCAGCACGCATCCTAGACCCTTTAGTGAGGCATCACAGTACACCTCAAATGGTTCGTTCAGCTCAGGTAACACCAACACAGGTGCAGTGGTCAACTTTTTCTTCAATGCCTGAAAGCTTTCCTCACACTCAGGAGTCCAAACAAACAGAGTGTCTTTGCGGGTTAATTTTGCCAATGGCAAGGCTAATTACGAAAAGCCTTTGATGAACCTTCGGTAATAGCCAGCTAAGCCCAGAAAATTCCTTATCTCAATTACTGTGGTTGGTTGCCTCCAATCCATCACAGCTTCCACCTTAGTTGGATCTATGGCTATTCCCTTCTTACGCACCACGTGACCCAAAAACTTTACCTCATCCTTCCAAAACTCACACTTAGACAGTTTCGCATAGAGTTTCTTCTCCTTTAGAATTTGCAACACGGTCCTCAAGTGTTCCTCATGCTCTTCTTCAGTCTTGGAGTAAATTAGTATGTCGTCAATAAAGACAACAACGAATTTATCCAGAAACGGACGGAACAATCTATTCATGTAATCCATGAATACCGCAGGAGCATTCGTCAACCCAAAGGACATTACAGTGTACTCGTAATGACCATAACGAGTCCTGAAAGCGGTCTTAGGGATATCCTCACCCCTCACCCTTATCTGATGATAACCAGATCGCAAATCGATCTTGGAGAAAACCCCAACTCCTTGTAACTGATCCATGAGATCATTAATCCTCGGCAATGGGTACTTATTCTTTATGGTGACCTTGTTTAGCTGCCTGTAATCCACACAGAGTCGCATACTTCCATCTTTCTTCTTTATCAGTAACACTGGAGCACCCCACGGGGAAATACTTGGTCGGATAAAGTTCTTACCCAACAATTCCTCTAACTGAGACTTTATCTCGGCCATCTCTAACGGTGATATTCTATAAGGAGCACTTGAGATTGGTCCCACCCCAGGCACCAATTCAATAGCAAACTCGACCTCTCGGTTAGGTGAAAATTCCTCAATATCATCGGGAAACACTTCTGGAAACTCACACACTACTGGAATCTGATCCAACCTTTGGTCATCACCCGAAACACCCGCGGTTAACAACAAGATACCCTGACATTCGATTCCGAAACAGTTCACCATCATCGAATTTAAGTAATAATTATTCACCACAACTGGCCCTTCTGTATCTTCCGGCATAAAGTACACCGACTTTGTAGAACACTCAAGCAGGACATGGTTCTCAGATAACCAGTCCAATCCCAAGATAAGATCAAGACCGATCATCGGTAAGCAAATTAAATTATGGACAAAATCACGCTGCTTGAACCTAAACGAAACTTTCGGGCATCCTAGCCTAGTTACCATGGCTTCATGGGTAGCATTATATACTTTTAGGTCATAACCTAAGGTTACGATCTTCAATCCTAACTCATGGGATTTCTCAAATGCAATGAAGGAATGCGATGCTCCCGAATCAAATAAAGCATTTAAAGTTTGACCAGCCATTTCACAGTTACCTCGAATGAGTGTCTTGGATCCCTCTGCACCCCTAGCTGAGGTGGTGAACACCCGACCGGTCTGTTGTGCTTTCCCAGCACCTTGCTTCTGCTGCTCCGGACAACTTGCGGCTCTATACCCCGCCTTTCCACAATTGTAGCACAAACCCCATCCGACCTTGCATGGTACTCCCGGATGGTGACTCCCACACCTAGTACAAGCTTGATCATTCTGAGGCTGCTTCCCAAACCTTTTCCCTTGGGAGTAGTTGTTGTTGGGCCTCCTAAAGGAACCTCCCCTCTTGAAAGGCAGACCTCTAGGTGCAAAACTCTTCCCTCGGTTATGTGGAAATGATCCATTGTGACTTCCTTTCTCAGTGGCTACCCTCTTCACACACTCTTCAGCAACCCTACACTTGTTCACCAACTCGGAGAAAGTCCTAATCTCCATTGGCCCCACCGAACCGAAAATATCGCTCCGGAGTCCTCCTTCGTACTTAACACACTTCCATTCCTCATATTCCACCGGAGTCCCTTGACACATATGAGAGAATCTGAACAGCTCCTCAAACTTGTCAGTATACTCAGATACGGACATAGTACCCTGCTTCAGCTGCAACAATTCAAGCTCCTTGGCCATCCTGGCAGAAGTCAGAAAGTACTTCTTATAGAACTCCTCTTGGAAGACATCCCAGGTGATATAATCATCACCCTGCTGCAGGAGGCGTCGGATTCCTTGCCACCAATACGACGCTTCCCCAGTGAGCAAATAGGTAGCGAACTCCACATGCTGCCCTTCAGGTACCACCTGCGCTTGCAATGCTCGTTCCATGGCCTGAAACCATGTATCGGCCTCAGTCGGGCTAGTGGTTCCCTTGAACTTAGGTGGATTAACCTTCAAAAAGTTTGCCAGTGTCATCGGGCCCTGAACTCCACCTCCGTCATTACCATGGTTGTTCATCTGTTGACCAAGAGCCTCGGCAGTGGCTTGCATAGCAGCAGCCATATTCTCCAATGCAGTCATAAAGTTCACTGGGTCATTAGGGTTAATCTCCGGCGTACGAGCATTCGTATGACCGCTCCTACGACCCCTACCGCGTCCACGAGACGCCATCTGATTCCTATACACACCAAACAATCGATATTAAGTTGATTAGTCTCAATATCGGAAGTCTAGTGCTTCAAACTCTCAAATGCATACTCATGAACGTTTATGCCAATTATATCAAGCAGATATACTAATAGCACATAACACACATACAGAGAATGCACAGAAGCATAGTCAGTCCGTCCCTCAGGCTCTACAGGAACGAACTGCTCTGATACCATAATGTAACACCCTACCATACAGAGTCTTATGCTTAAGTCATAATCCAGAGATGGCAAGGTATTACGACCTCTAAAACAAAAATCTAGTACGTATAGTAGTGTGAATAAGGATTATAACTAGGAGCCTTTGTAGAAAAAGGGGTAAACAAAAATCGCAACTCAAAAGCGCAACACTCCGATCAATAACGCAACGAGCAAAGGATAAGTTAACGCGAGATTATATATATACAAAAGAGTGTCAAAAACGGGAATATCAAAACTCAAATCCGGATGCGAAGATAACCGGTCCGAGCATAGCAATATATATATATATATATATATATATATATATATATATATATATATATATATATATAAAATAAAATAAGGAAACCCCAAAGGAAACCCAAAGGGACACAATACAGAACCCTATTCTCCAAAAATCTCCTATAAGAGGAGTCATCACACTTTGTATTATTTAGTGGAGATAAAAGTATCTAAACAAGATATATAAACCGAGACGGAGTCCCGAGAACAATGGATCTTCGCTAATCCAAAAGTCTCAAGCATGCCTCAGCGAGAAACCTCACGTCCTGCATCTGAAAACCACAAAATTCGCATGGGTGAGAACCAGAGGTCCCCAGCATGGTAACAGCTTCCACATATATAATACATAATAATAGAGGAAAGCCGAAGGCAATCCTAGAACTTTCTCCAGATAATATCAAAGCTTATAAACAAACTAAACCGTAAGTGGCAACTGACTAAAGATCCTTCAGTCTAACTAATACTTCCCTTTCCAATTCCTTCAGACCTCCCAACCACCACCAGGAGTATAATATAGCAAACACAGTTATATCAGACAAGAGATTTACAAATAGGAACAAATAAGGCATTTAGACAATTAGCAAGTAATATGCAGTCAAATAGGCAAACTCAAACAATTCATATAGTATGCATATGATGAATGCATGTCCCTAGTGGCTGATGATATCATCTGTCGGTTATAGAGCCAACCCGACAAGTCCTGGTAGCTAACCATTGGACTGTCCCTCTGTCGTGCATCCCCAACTCGAGTTATACTCATCATAATCTTGATAATAATCATGATCCATATCCATCACCCTCACTGGGGAATATTTACGGGGGCGAGCTCATCCGGGCCTTTCACAGTGCCCGGCCACACTTACGACATAGGGTCAAAAGAGCTTCGAGTCTCAACCTGGAGCACGTGGTGGCTAGCCACTGCTTCCTCCCAGGGAAACCCTCATCTCCGATGGTGGAAGTGCAAAGATTCACAATTCATTCAACAGCATATATGCATTTATACTTAGCCATAATCATGGCTCCGCCGTAACACGGTAATAATCTAGCCATCCGGCTCACGGTTAAATCCATAACCAGCCAATTCATTAACAATTACGGCCCTTCGGCCCATGGCACAACAAGCACTTCCACCGCCATCCTCCGCATCTCACATAATCATCTTTGATCCTCTTTGATCATTCATTTTTCCCTTGCTTCACTCGCAAGTTACCGTATTTACTAGCCCCTTGCCTCATTGCTAGGCATATTATAATGATTTAAGACATAAGTGGTGAGATCGGAGGCTTAGAAGTATGAAGTTTGGCTTTTAAAACTCAAAAATCAACTTTGGGATGAAAATAGGGCCACGCGTACGCGCACTCCACGCGCACGCGTGGATGGCCACAAAATCTCATCGACGCGCGAGCGTCATACGCGTGGACGCGCGGGTTGAAAAATAGCCAAACGACGCGAGCGTCAACCACGCGTACGCGTGGTTGCTCTTGCGCCCCAGGCATAAAACTGGCACAACTCTGGCACAATTCTCGGGAAAATAGCTGGGCATTTGGTGCAGCGCATCGACGCGCCCGCGCATACCACGCGCACGCGTGGATGGTGCTTTCTCGAAGAATGACGCGTATGCTCCAAGTGCACCTACGCGCGGAGGGTGATTCTGCTAAAAAAATTTTCTAAGTTAAAAGCTGCAGAATTTACAGATTCAACCCCCAATCTTCCGACGGACATAACTTTCTCATTTTAAATCGTTTTTCACCCGTTCTTCGAATGGCATGGACATCCCGGGTCCCAATTTCATTTCTAAATAGATTTGGCACAAATCAGAGATCCGTATTCCAAGTTATGTCCCATCAAAGTATGCCCAAAAACCATATTTTCATACAAAACCATAAAGTGCCATTTTCAAAACAAGCCACTTTCAACTCTTTTCAAAATCAATCAAAACATGCCAATTTCATCCCTTTTCTTTGAAATCAATCAAAATGTACCAAAATATACATCAAGCCATCCTCAACTCACACATTGACATTTTACCAGATTTCCCAAAATCACCATCCAACCCTTTTAACACTTCTCAATCAAATGGCTAAAGGACAAACACAATATCATGTAATACATCCTCCCTCATCCCAATGTCCAATAATACCATTTCCAATCAATCATCATTATACATAATCAACATCATACTCACCATCAACATGGTACCACCCACCAATTCAACCTTAATCATTCATCATGCATATATCACAACATGCATTTTCTCATATATCACAAAATCAAGGCATCAATATTCATAATCACATATATGATCACATCATATATCTCAACCATTTAACAACATCAACCATTCAATGCCTATCTTAGGGCCTCTAGCCTAATTATTTCCTACCATATTACATATTAGATACGAGAAACCGAGACCATACCTTAGCCGATTTCCCAAGCTCAACCGGAGCACTTCCAAACCACTTGTCCACAAGCTCTCAAGGTCTCAACACCTCCAAGAACATATTTTATCACACAAAACCCTCTCCCAAGCTTTCCAAAATCACCAATCAAGCTCCAACTTTCACATATACACAACCTAAGCCACAATCATCATACCCATACACAACATCTCAATACCGAACATTATAGAACAACAAATTACACTAGGGTTGAGAATCTTACCACACCCAAGGTCAAAGGAAACAAGATTAACCTTCTCCTTCAAGAGAGTTGGGTCCTATAACATCAAAGAGCCCAAAATCTCAACATTTAATCCATGAAACTCGAAAACAAGGGCTGGAATTTCGAAGAGAAAAACGTGGCTTACCTTAAGATTGATTGTATGGGTTTTGTAGGGCTCTCTGTGGTGAACGCGTGGCCACAAACGGTGCGGCGATCGGAGCTCTAGATCAAAAGTTTTGGTGGTTTGAAGATCAACCAAGGGAGAGAACTTGAGAGAGTGTTCTTCCCCCCTCCAAATCAATTTTAGCGTGTGTTTGTGTGTTGTGAGGAGAGAGAGTGCTGAAAACTAGGGTTTTGGTTTAGTTTAGTTGGGCCAAGGGTCCACTTTGGGTCCGGTTGGCCCGATTTGGTCCGTTCGGTCCAATCTTAGTCCGATTTCTATAAAATTGGTATCGAAATTCTCGTCTCACTCTCCTCTATCACATTTAGCCATAAAAATAACATTTTTGGCTTTCTAGAATAAACTCTCATTTATGGGTTAATTAGCCGTTAATTAATCGGGTCTTACAATAACCGATAGATGAGACTCATCAACCACTAGGACAGGCATGCATCATATGCATTTTATGTGATTTGTCTGGATTGCCTAATTGACTGCATCATTACTTGCTAATTGTCTAATTGTCTTCCTACTTGTGTATCTCTTTGTTTGATATACTTGTGTTTGCATTTCAATTATTGTTGACGGTTGGGAGATTTTCAGGATTTGGAAAGGGGATATTTAGTTAGCCCGAAGATCCTTAAGTTAGTCGCCTATTTACATTTCTTATGGTTTAGTATGTTTATGCGCTTTGATTATAATCTGGAAGTTCTAGGATTGCCTTCGGCTTTTCTAGGACATTACATGTTAGATATTTGGGCACTGTTACCATGCTGAGAACCTCCGGTTCTCACCCATGTGGATTTTGTGATTTTCAGATGCAGGATGTGAGGCTCCTCGCTGAGGCATGCTGGAGACTTCCTTTTGGCGGAGATCCGTAGCTTTTGGGATTTTATTTCGATCATTATATACTTGTTTAGATACTTATATTCTCCATTGTATATATATGCTTTGTACTGACTCCTCTTAGAGGTTATTTTTGGAGAAATAGGTTTTGTATTTTGTCTTTTGGGTTCTTTTGGGATTTCCTACTATATATGTATGTATACTGCTATGCTCGGACTGGTTATCTTCGCAAACCGAGCCGTGAGCCTTGATATATGTGTTGTTGGCACTCTTCTTTGTATCTTCTCATGTAGCTTGTTCTATATCCGTTTCGTTACGTTATCGATCGGAGTGTTGCGCTTTTCGATTTTAAACGGTTTTGATTTACCCCTTTTTCTTCAAAGGCTCCTAGTTATGAATATCTTTGTAATACTACACGTACTAAATTTTATTTTTAGAGGTCGTAATACCTCGCCACCTCTGTTTTATGACTTAAGCATAAGACTCTGTGTGGTAGGGTGTTACAAGAAGCCACTGCAGCCCCCAATCGGCGCAGCCACCGCAGCAACAGTTTTGAGCACTGCAGCCCCACAGCCCCCCTGCGTCTCTATAATCTTCGACCTCGCCTTCTCTGTGTTCGGCTATTCGCCGGTGTCGCGTCCTCCATCGCTCGCGTTCCTCCTCGCCGACCTCGCCTTCTCTGTGTTAACCGGTAAGCACTGATTAGCCATCTCCCTGGCGTCTGCTTGCTGGTTTAGTGTTTAGGCATTTAGCACTTGATTAATTGGATTTTCTGAGGTTATTGTTTGCTGATTTATCATTTATTTGTTATTTCTAATTTTCTGTGTGTTGAATAGTGATTTGGTTTGGGGGGAGATATGACTTTTGGGACCATTGTGTTGATCCTTAATGATTCTTAGTGTAAGGCCCACATCGGTTGGGGAGGGGAACGAAGCATGCCTTATAAGGGTGTGGATACCTTTCCCTAGCATGACGCGTTTTGACGAGTGAGTGTGGGGGGCTTCGGCTAGCATCCCTATCGTCAAAGGCAAAACCGTGAGGCCTTGTGTGCCAAAGCGGACAATATCGTGCTAGCGGGTGGTCTGGGCTGTTACAGATGGTATCAGAGCCAGAATCCGGATCGATGTGCCAGCGAGGGCGCTGGGCTCCCTTAGGGGGGTGGATTGTAAGGCCCACATCGGTTGGGGAGGGGAACGAAGCATGCCTTATAAGGGTGTGGATACCTCTCCCTAGCATGACGCGTTTTGACGAGTGAGTGTGGGGGGCTTAGGCTATCATCCCTATCGTCAAAGGCAAAACCGTGAGGCCTTGTGTGCCAAAGCGGGCAATATCGTGCTAGTGGGTGGTCTGGGCTGTTACACTTAGTTTTAGTGTTTTAGCTGTCCAAATTTGTTGTTGGTATTGTTGTCAGACTGTATTCTAGTTCATTTCCTTCACTTATCCATGTTTGTGGTATTTTCCTTTCAGTTCTGCCGTTATTTCCCTTTCATCTCCAACACAGACCTGTTTCTATTACTCAATTTCACCATTTGGTGTCTTTTTCTTTTTCCTCATCATTGTTTCTTTTCTTTGCATAAGTCATTTCGTGCTTTGATTCAATTTACCTTTTATTGCAACATCAATCATTCCATACATAAAAAATAATAAATAAATGTTGATTATGACTTTTGATGGGATACCTTTGATTAGTTGAAAACTTGTTTGTTAATGTTTCTTTTGATAGTAGAAGATTATGTGTTTGTTATTATGTGCGTTTTGGTTGTTTTTCGTTATGAATTTTGATGTTTGAAGTTATTTGTGAACTTCTAATATTAAATTATGGATAATTTATGGTATGAAATTATAAAATTTTAAATTTTATTAAGTTAGAAATTATTGAATTTATATATTCAAAAGTATATATAGATTTTTTAATAATTTTATTTAATATTTAATTAAACCGGTCAAACTCCAGTTAAACTCCAGTCGAACCAATAAACCATTAATCCAATAACTTTACTGGTTTATTGACCGGTCCGGTTCTCGCAATCTTACTTAGTATTAAATTTGAAACTTTCATATTTTCTATTTGTACTTTTTATACGTAATGGATGTCTCTTTTGAATTTGGTGTTGTTATAAAATCATATTTATTTTAATAGTTTAAATTGATAGAAGAAGATATATAATTAATTATATTTTTAACAGATTTTTGTTTCAAATTTTACTATTTTGCATTTTTTTCAATTTTTTTATTTCCAATATTAGCATATATATTTTTTTTATTATCAAACGAGAAGTGTCCAAAAATATGTGAGAATATTATTTCTATTCTAATCATTAATAAAAAAATAGATGGAAGCCCAAAGACCAATTTACATTTTATTGCAATTTTTTTTTGCATGGATAACTAAACTAAATAAAAGATATAACAATTTTTTTTTAAATTGTTTGAACTTAACTTATAATCATATACTTTGGATGGATCTAGCTAAAATTTAAGGATAAATTATCAAAAATATTCTTAAAAGATTTTTTCTTGTTAAAATTACATCCTGAAAGATTAAACTAACAAAAATTTTCTCAAAAACTTAAAATCAGAACAAATTAAAGATAATCAAAGAATATTATTTTTTTATAAATATCAAATAGTGAATAATAAGAATCCTTAAATGTTGTGTACATAAACGTGTAATATGAATAAATATAGCATGTTATAATATCTAAAATTGAAAGATATTCATATTTGTCTAATCTATTAAAAAGAAAAAGATTTAACGTCTAGGTGAATAATTAGACATACATCCTATGATGAGTATCAATTAAAGAAATTAAAAAATATATATATATAACACAAGGATCAATAGGATTAATGGTAAAATTAGATACTAAAAGATAGTTTATTCGTTGAATTTATTCTCAAATTTTTTTTTAATTAAATTAGTCTATAAAAAATTTAAAATTAATCACATTTCTCCTTTTGTTAATAGATTAATATTCTCCGTTAACAATGACCAATGACACCAAGAGTATCTTCTGAACTCCCATAAATTGTTGATCTCCTTTCATCATTTTTGAATTTTTTATCATGATGAAAAATAATTGTTTTCTGCAGTTGCTATGGATCTCCAAATATTTTTCATAGGACAGATAAAAATTACACAAATCAAGAGACAATATGAATCATAATAATTTTATAAACAATTCTGCTAAATAACTAATTAGGGGTGCATTCAATAAGTGAAAAAAAATGCCCATTTACGAAAAAAATAATACCTCAATTCCAGAGTCACCTTAATTTCATTTTCAATCCCATTCACAGTAAAATAAACAACCACAAAAAACAAAAATAAACATCTGAAACATAATAAAAAATATCTAAAATTATTGTAAAAGATTATCTAAAACTCTTTCACTTATGATAAAGAAGAACGCATCCCTTTCGAATATAAAAATATCCAAAACCTAACAAAAAATATATCTAAAATAATTTAAAAAATTAAAAATATAATAAAATGAGAAATCTAAAATTATTGAAAAAAAAAACATAAAAAATAAGAAAAAAACATCTAAAACCATTCAAAAAAAAATTCAAAACCTAAAAAAAAGAAACATCAAAATTAAAACAAAAGAAAAAATGCATCCAAAATACATAACAAAAAAAAAAAAACAACCACAAAAAATAAAAAGAAACATCTGAAACGTAACAAAAAGAAATATCCAAAATGATTGTAAAATATTATCAAAAACTTTTTCAAGTATAGTAAAAAAGAATGCATCACTTTCGAATATAGAAATATCCAAAACCTCATAAAAGAGAGATATCCAAAAGCATTTAAAAAAATTCAAAACCTAACAAAACAAGACATCCAAAATTATTGAAAAAAGAGCATCCGAGAACTAAGAAAAGAAACATCTAAAACTATTAAAGAAACTATTCAAAACCTAAAAAGAAGAAATATCCAAAATATAATAAAAAAATCCAAAACATATAACAAAAACACATCCGAAATCAAGGAGAAAGAAACATATAAAACTTGTAAAAAGAATCATCCAAAACTTAGAAGAAGGTTCGCGGATGGCGAGTGTGATGTCGAGGCCTCTTGCTAAGAGTCTTTTGGTGGACTTGGATTGGGTTGATGTTGTTGTGCGCTAAAAACGCCACAAATAGAATGTTGTAAACCCTGCTAAATCGGTAAATAATTAGTCAATAAATTAAATTTTTAAATAAAAAAATAAAAAATACAAACTAATATCAAAATAGGATAGAGCTCGACAAAACGAGAATTTTGACACCAATTTTAAAAAATTTGGCCCAAGATTGGACCGAACGGACCGAACCGATCGAACCGAACCCGAACCGGGCCCGTGGGCCCAACTCACTCACTTAATAAAGAGGGCTCAGATCCCTCTCTCTTCATTTTGCATGCTGAACAGCGCTGAAAGCTCAGCCAAGAGAGGAAGAACACTTCCATTACCAAAACCCTCACTTGATCTTTAATTCCACACAACTTTTCGCTCCGAGCTCCGATTGCCGCACCGTTTGCGGCCACGCGTCCGCAGTGACAAGCTCTATAAAGTTTAGTATATTGCAAGGTGAGGAAACTACATTCTCAGTTTCAATTCTTCCTTATCAAATTCGAAATTTTATGGTTTTGGGGGTGTTGAGATTTTGGTTAATTTGATGTTTTAGGATCAAATTGACTTGAGGGATTAGTGGACTTTTGCTATATTGAGGCATATCTAAGGTAAGAATTATTAACCCTAGTCAATTCCTTGATTACATGTGTTAGGTATTGAGTTTTGTTTATGGATATGTTATGTTATGTATTAGGTGATATAGGTATAAGAATTGAAGCATATTTATGGAATTGGAGGCTTTGAAATTGGTATTGGTGGCTGGATTTTTGGTGTAAGGGCTTCTAATCTTGCCTTGTGGGTTGTCTTGGAAAATACGCGGAAATCGGCCAAGGTATGGTTTATGTTTCGCACGTTTAATATGTAAGGTTGTGTGAAAACTGAGGCTAGTGCCTTATAGGATAAGGTGAAAGAAGTTAGTATTGATGAAATAGGGCTTGATATATGGTAAGTATATAGGTTTATTGGGTAAGAAATGAGAAATTGGTGAAAATGGGGTTTAGGATGTTTTGGTAAAAAAATGAATTTTGATGAACTTTGGCAGTACATATCTTGCTCTACAAATTTTGAATAAAGATGAGGTTTGTTTTAAATTAAAGAGTGTTTAACAAGCTTGAAATCGATATAAGGTTTGCGGAAAATCGAATTTTGTAGAGAAAGTTATGGATACCGGAAATTGGTGCGAAAAACTGAAATTTTAAATGTTGCAGCGGAACTAGATTTTCTGGTGTGTGCCCACGCACCGGTCTGTGCGCCCGCACCCAACAAATGTAAAATTCAACTTGTGCGTACGCACGCCTCTGTGCGCACGCACGCCTAGCATTTTTCATAAAGTGTGCGTACGCACACTTCTGTGCATACGCACACGCTAGGTTGAGATTTCTGTTGGTGGCGCTCGCACAGCTGAGGCGCAGGCACACTAAGGGATGTGTGTGCGTGCACGTATTCATGCGTATGCACACATACTGCTTTCTTGTTGAGTTGTGCGCACGCACAGGTGGGTGCGTATGCACACTCGTTGTTTTCTAGCACCTTTGTTTTTTCAGTTTTAAACATGATTTTAAACTCTAAAACCCCTATTTTGCCCAGTTAATCCTAGAATCTACTAGTAAGCTTAGTAAATAGCAGAAGTTAGGATTTTAAGGTAACTTAAGAATGAAGAAAAAGGTAAATGTGATGAGTTATGTGAAAGGGAAGTGGTTATTGAATGAAGTAATGATGCCATGGCTTGATAAATGACTAAACAATGATTATGAACATTAAATGGTTTATGAATGATGATATCTAAGATACGAGTTTTCCTGGGTAACAGAACCATGGCTCATCACCACGTGTTCCAGGTTGAATCTCGATACTCTGTTGACCCTACGTCGTAAGGGTGACCGGACACGTATAAATTTCCGGGTATGGATAGCCCCCATTGAGTGATTTATGAATGAATGTTTGAATGATGAATGATTATTAAATCTATGCATAGACTCATGGGGATGCACGACGGGGTACAGTCTAAGGTTTTCGAACTTGTCGGGTTGGCTGGATAACCGACAGATGGGCCCGATCAGCCATAGGATAGGCATGCATCATATGCATTTGATTGTGTGATGGCTATGCGTTATTTGGGATTGCCTAATTGAACATATATGTCCTGTTACCTGCTATTCTTGGTATTTGCACTATCTGCTTATTACTTGTGCGTGAATTTCTTTGGTTGCTTGTCTCTGCTGAATTTATGGAAGACGGAGGGATGGAGGAATGGTGAATTAGTTGAGTGTTAGGCGTTAGGTTTAAGGTAAGTGATTATAGTGTACTTAGAACACCTACCCTTATTTATGGCTTTTACTTAGAAATTAAGTTCTGTAATTGTGATAACGGGGTTCTAGGATTGCCTCTAGCATTCCCAGGACCTTATTTATTATACGCGTGGCACCTTTACCATGCTGAGAACCTCCGGTTCTCATCCCATACTGTGTTGTTGTTTTCAGATGCAAGTCGAGAGGCTCCTCGCTAGGCGTCTGGATTTCCTGAAGCGGAGTAGTCTGGGATATTTTGGGTTTTCTGTTTATTTATATATGTATATATGTACTTAGCTTGCTCTCCAAGAAAGTTGTCTATTTTGTTCCTCTTAGAGGTTTTAGGAGAGTTAGGATTTTGTTTCTGTATTTTTGGGTATTTTCGGATATATATATATATATATAAATATTCTCCGGCCAGCCTTGGCTTCGCAGGCTGAGTCAGGAGCTAATTTCACTGTATTCTTGGCACTCTTGTTACTCTTTCGTCTACTCTTATCTTGAACCTTTAGGTTTCTTATCACGCCAGTAACTCATTTCCTCGAGCGATACGCTTTTTATTTTCCGAAATTTGTTTCTCCGTTTTTCAAGGCTCCTAGTATATTTTATCCTTTGTTATATATTATTATATATTTTATCTTAGAGGTCGTAGCGCCTTGCCACCTCTGTTTTACATCCTAGGTGTAAGACTCTGTGTGGTAGGGTGTTACATTATGGTATCAGAGCAGTTCGTTCCTATAGAGCTAGAGGGACGGACTGATTATGCCTCTGGGTATACTCTGGGTGTCTATACATGCTATTTAGAGTATCTAATAGATATAAGTGGCATGAATACTCATGAGCATGCATTTGGAATTGTGAAATGCTAGACTCGCGATATTGAGACTGATCACCTTGATATCACTTGTTTGGTATGAATAGAAACCAAATGGCATCTCGTGGGCGCGGTCGTGAGTGCAATTGAGGTCGAGGACGGAGAGTTAATGAGGTAACCATACCGGTAGATAGTTTGACCGATATCGTGACCGCAATAACGAGTGTTGTTGCTGCCGTTGGTGCTGTTGCTGCTGTGACCATCCGAGTGATGGATGGGGTGGAACCAAAAGCTGGAACCGGCAACGAAGGTGTTAATGAATATGAAGGTAGACATAATGTTCCGAATATTGGGGTACCAGTGGGTTATCCAGAGCAAGTTAACACGGGTCAGGCAACGGGAGAAAGCTCAAGGAGGATTGAGGTAGCAAGGAGTAATCGCCGGGAATCCTTCACAAAGAAAAAGGGACCTATTACACCTAAGAGCCAAAATTTCATAAAGAATCTCCTTGTCGCTTCACATTCCCAGCGTCGGAACAATGACTGAAGGAACGACAACCGTTCGGATCCGAATTCAGAAGGGCAAACTAGTGCTCAACCGGATGACTTAAGGTGCTCAAGATGCAAGAAGCACCATCCAAGCAGACCGTGCAGGGCCGGATTAGGCGTATGTTACAAGTGCGGGAGACCAGGGCATATGTCTTGGAATTGTTCATACAGAGAAAGCCGGAATGCAATTGAATCTGATTTTTAGACCCAAGGTAATTATGAACCAGTAATTGAATTTTTAACTTCCTTGCATACCATTGATATGTAATATTCGTTCGTGACGCATGACAAGTTTCAGTAATCATGAGGTCCAAGTCGATGAATAGTCAAAAAATATTGGTTGTTGAAACGGAGTGACACTTAGCTAACTTAGAGGAGTGGTTAGGCTTTTGAAGGTTAAGGATTAAGTGACGTAGTGGAAGCAGGTCGGACCATATCTAAGGAATCAGGAGTGTTGAGGGTTACGCAGAGTGATTGTCTGGAATCCAGTGACGGTGAAACTTTGAGGGAGAGGAATAGAGCGAACACAACCTTTAGCTGTTAATTGTTAAGAGGCAAGTGAAGATGAAACCAAATCCCTATTCGAGAGAGTTTCTAAGACAATTCTTGAAGGTATGTCAGAACTTCCATTTCAGAGAGAAAGCGAGTTTGCGATAGGCTTAGTACCGGAAGCCGGATTAACTTCAATCGCACCACAATCAAAGACATTATTATAATCGGTAGAGCTTAGGATTGAGTAGAAGGGAGTACTAGAAGAGGGAATCCTCTAACCAACTATTTCCTTGTGGGAAGTGCCGGTTATGCCGGAGAAGAAGGAAGAGAACGGCAGGAAGCTTTATGCAGAGAGAGTGTGCTAACGAACCTTCACGACTCGATCTAATCCTTCTTTTAAAACCTACATTGACATTCTATCCGGAGCTCTTCCTAAATGGCTTGACTAGCTTTCTAACTTTACTCCTTATGCGCATGAATTTTGTTTCTTCTAGGATGAGTCTGAGCTTGTCTTGGTATGAACGCGTAATCATTGAATCTTTTATGCTCGCTATGACTAGAGTTGCCGTATTCGCAAACCATGTTCTTCAGAATCAGCTGAGACTTCTTTGACTCTGTACGCTCTGTTCTTTCTACCAAAGGTCTTTAATTTGAACTCTTTTCTTGAGATGCACCTAGGTTCCTTTCCTTGTGCATTCCATCATTTCGGTATAATCCTGATTAACCGTATACAAGATTTTCTTTCTAACTTACTACAAACACCATTTGAATTTCTCATTCATTTTTTGAGCTTAATGTCCCTTTGAAAATTAACTCGAGCCTATATTAGTATCACGTATAAATTATAGTTGCAACTATTGAGATGTTGATTCCTTAAGAGCAAGACTTTTGGACACGGAAGATGAAGCATGTAAGCGTGCGCCATCAAAAAGAGTTTTGGAGCTTTAAATTCTTGCCGACCACAAAGCCTATGATTAGTTTAACGCGCTAGGAATACACCGGTTACATGGAAACTCGAATATAAAGAGAGCTTTTGAACTCCAAGAGAAGGATTAACCCTAAATCCAGTAATCAGGATACCCGAACTTATTTAACAACTCGGAATTAGTGCGATACATTACCAGAGGGGTCTAGGATACGTGTAAATACAACATCGTGAAGTGGTAATGGACGCCCTGAGTAAGAATTTTATGGGAAAATGCTTGGATATAAATTTCGGAGGAAGGAAGGCTAGGTAAGTTAGAACTTTAAATTGGATATCAAGTGTATAGCTAAAGGAGTCAAACTACATCTATTGCGGTTTTAAAACATAGCAAGGACAAAATACAGGAAGTGTAAGAAAATGATAAAGATCTACCGAGGATGTCAAAGTCTGGTAAACAAAAGGGAAACTAAGAAGAGATTTACATGCCTAACGCTGATATAGAGATCGTAGAGTCAAGGACTTAGGGAGTGCAATAATGGTGATAAGGAACTACTAAGAGTACTGAAGCCGGTTGAATCAAGAGGATACCAAGAGAGGGTTATGTTTCGAAATCAGAAGTTGAAATAAGAAACTATTACCCGAAGCTTACAAAAGAGGATTTTCGAAGTTACTTTGAGATTTCTAAAACGTATCGCGAATCCAAGAAGATATTTTGAGCCGCCAGAAGTGAAGAACGAAGTGACAATCTATGTGATTAGATGTTCGACGCATAAGAAAGAAAAGAGAGACCACCAGAAGCCGTGCGAAGGGCTACAACCACCAAAGGTTCTACATTAAAGGTAAAAGAGAATAGCCATCGATTTCATAGTAGGTTGCTGAGGTCTAGGACAAAAGGCGATACTGTTAGGGAATCGTGGACCAAGTGACCTGGCCTATTTTGCCTATCGAAGCAAACTACTTATTAGGGATATTAATATGACTATACATCAGAGAGAAAGTGAGACTTCACGGTATGCTAAACACCTTTAAATTAACCAAAAATGGGAACATCAAACTTCTTAGTTCCTGAATTTGACAGCCGAGACAACAGAGAAGAAGTTACGCAAATCTGAGTTAGATTTCTCACTATGGAAGCCGACAAAAGAGTTAGGCAGATCTAAGAGGAAGACTTCTCAAGTTAGAAAGAAGTGGATACCTATTTTTGAAGATCACTTCAGCGAACTAGAATTGGATGAGCAATCAAAAACTGAAAAGTTAAACCCCCGTTACATTGGGTCGTTTGAAATCCAGAAGAAAATTGGACCAGTGACGTGTAGGATCGCTTTTACCCCCACATCTATCAAACCTGCATGATGTGTTTCATATATCGCAACTTTGTAAATAAAATTTTGATCCTAGTCATGTTCTGAAACCAGAAACGGTTCAAGTGAGAGAAGATCTGACGCTTTCGGTAATTCCAGTTAGGATTAATGACACCAACATCAAGTGTTATGCGAAAAAGAAGTTTCTTGGGTAGAAATAGCTTGGAGACGGGCTCGTATTGAAGAGTATACCTAGAAGTTTGAGTCAAATATGCGGAAGGACTGCCCACACCTCTTTTCAGGTAACTCACTCTGAATTTTGAGGACAAAATTCCTAATTAGGTGGGTAGGAGGTAAACCCGCTAAAATCGGTAAATAATTAGTCAATAAATTGAATTTTTAAATAGGAAAATTCAAAATGCAAACTAATATCAAAATAGGATAGAGCTCGACAAAACAAGAATTTTGACTCCAATTTCGAAGAATTTGGCCCAAAATTGGGCCGAACGGACCGAACCGGACCCGAACCGGGCCCGTGGGCCCAACTCACTCACTTAATAAAGAGGGCCCAGATCCCTCTCTCTTCATTTTGCATGCTGAACAGCGCTGAAAGCTTAGCCAAGAGAGGAAGAACACTTCCATTATCAAAACCCTCACTTGATCTTTAATTCCACACAACTTTTCGCTCCGAGCTCCGATCGCCGCACCGTTCGCGGCCACGTGTCCGCAGTGACGAACTCTACAAAGCCCAGTATGTTGCAAGGTAAGGAAATGATAAACTCCAATTTCATGGTTTATCTTGTGCTTATTTTAGGAGATTTTATCACCTTTTTCCACATTTATTCAATGAAATAGCATGGTTTTGTAATTCTCCCTGGAATTGTGCTTAAGTGTAAAAAAATGCTTCTTAGGCCCTTAAATTGGTAATTTTGATTCACTTTAATTCCATCCGATGCTTTGATGTGTTTGCTAAGTGATTTCAGGTTCATAAGGCAAGTATTGGATGGAAGAAATGAGGAGAAAAGCATACAAAGTGGAGAATGCATGAAGAAACAAAGATTGGGAATTCATCGATGCATGCGCACGCGTACAAGGCGCGCACGCGTGAAAGTGTATTTTCATAGAGACGCGCACGCATACATGCCGCATCCGCACGGATGAAGAAACAACCAATCGACGCGCACGCGCACATGGCACGTACGCGCCGATATCAGCACGTGACTCACTTAAAGGCAAAACGCTGAGGGCGATTTCTGAGCTGCCCAGGCCCAAATCCAACTTATTTCTGATTGTATTTCATGCAGAATTGAAGTCCAAGCAAAGGGGGGGGAGCAATTAGTTAGTCAACATGAGCCTTTAGTTAGTTTTCTAGAGAGAGAAGCTCCATCTTCTCTCTAGAATTAGGTTAGGATTATGGTAGATTATTATAGATCCATGTTTAACTCCTTGCTTTCATCTTGCTTCTTTTATAATTTCTCATGTCTATGTCTTGATCTCTTTAGTTGTAATGTTAATTCCTCATTTTGTCTTCTTTTGTGATAATGAACTCATGTTGGATTTGGTTTACAATTAATGCAATTTGATGTTGATGTTTCTTTCATGATTGATCTTGCTTGCTATTGTTAAGTTCTTGTTTATGATAGTCATGGTTCTCCTTAATTTTAGCAATTTCAGATGTTTACTTTTCTTGCCTACTAGGTGTTTGATAAAATGTTCCCTATAGTTTTTGAGTAGTTCTCTTGACCCTTGGCCTAGGCTAAGGGGATTGAGTGATCTTGAGTCCTTGGGTTTTGTTGAATTGGTAATTTTAGAACCCTTGTGGATTAATTTGATAACCATTGACTCTAGCCTACTACTAAGTCAATTAGTAGTTAGGTTGGGACTTATGGATTGATGTTAATCAAGCCATTTGACGTACTCCAAGCCTAGGAGTAAACATCACGTACTTAAGGCGTTAGTGAGTAGACATAATGAGCTCGGTTCCGCATGATTACCAATGTTTGAATTGTTGACAAGGATAGTGATCTCAATTACCTAAGTCTTAGCCAAGAGTCCTTTACCTTGCTTATTTTAATTGCTTGTTTGATTTACTTTCTTTACCATTTACTTTATTGCCCTCTTATCAATCAAACCCCCATTTTACCCCTTCATAGCTAATAATTGACCACTTCATTGCTATCCTCGTGAGACGAACCGGAGTCTAAATACTTCGGTAACTTTTCATTGGGGTTTGTACTAATGACAAAACCATATTTTAATTTGATGTGAGAGTTGTTTGTTGGTTTGGAGCTATGCTCACAACGAAATTATTCCTTTCTTTAGGAAGGAAATCTAGACCGACAATAATTCTTGTATCAAATTAATGGCGCCGTTGTCGGGGATAGCAATGGTGCTATGTTATTAGCTATTGTATATATTGTGAATCGCTTGATTTTTGGTTTGTTTGTTGGCTTTTGCTAGTTGTAGGACTTTATTTTCCTTGTTTCTTATTAGTTTTATTTTTCTTTTCTCTTATCACCATGAATTCTCATCACTTTGGCTATGAGTATGTTTCAAACTATGTTGTAGGAAATGGAAGCTTCAATGAGGATGTGCATCAAGGATTTGGAAATCAAAGATGGGAGGAACCCCAAGCTCAAAGACAATCTTCTTAGCAACAACCTCCTCCGAACTCATAAGGGTATAATCCTGATCCTAATGCATACCAATCCAATGTGTGTGATGACCCATATTGTGATTGTCAACCACAACCACCACATGCATATGAACCCCCTCCGCAACATAATTTGGAACCACCCTACTCACAAGCCTATTATCACCATTTACCCCCATATGATCCCAACCCATACCCACCATACCAACCACCATATGAACCATATCTAGAACCACTACCTTTCCAATACCAATACTCCCATGAACCATAAAATCTATACACACCACCACAAGAATTCCACCAATATGAACCACCTTCCGATTATAACAACATTCCCTCAAACAATGAACCCTCTCTTCCACCATTACCTCCCGATGAAGCCCCTATGTCTGAATTAAGAGATCTTGAATCTCATATCTTAAGGCGACAAGAGGAGGATGAAAAAAAGTTCGCAGAGTTAAGATAAAAAATGGCTATTATGGTAGAAGCCATTAGTAACATGGTCTCTTCCCGCCTAAGCCTATGCGATCAAGGTGCTCCCATTGTTGAATGTGGAAAAGCAACCAAAGAGCTTGGCGAGGGAGTGAAATTGAAGCTCCATGGAGAGGAGGAGGAATTAAAACCAGAAGTACAACAAGAGGAGGATGTAGAAATTAGTGAACAGAAGGAAGTAGTGGTTGGATGTCTAGGATATGTTGAGCACATAAAGGAATCTCAAGTCGAAGAGCCCTCTTCCATGAAATTTGGAAGGGATGTTAAAGAGGAGAGTGATGTTGAGGAAGTGGATAGAGAGTCGAAGGAAATTGATCAAGAAGTGGATTCCATCATTAGTGATTTTTTTTCCATATTGGTCAATCCCCTTGATGATCTTGTTGAGCCTTCTTCCAGTGAATTGGAAAGCAATGTTGAGGAGAATGTACAACTTCCAAGGCAATTGGTTAATGAAGAATTGGAAGAAATGCCCCAAACAACAAGCCCTCCTATTTATGATGATTCCGAATCAACGTATGATCCCTTCGAGCTTGATGAGTCCTTCCCCACTGTGCTTGGAATTGATAACGAGGTAAACTTCACTAAACCTCTTATTTATGATGAGAGTAATGGGGAAGAGATAGAAGAAATTGGTGAAGAAGAGTGTGAACTTGAAGAAGCTTGGCGAGAGGTAAAGCTCGAAGAACCTTGCCAAGTGGTGGAAAACTCTAGGAAAAGGTGGACGGGACTAGAGCGTGCTTTGTTAAGATCTTTGGAAACTCTTCCATCTAGGTTGTCATCCAATCCTTCATTTGAGTGGGTAAAACTTCTAACTCTTAGCTTTATTACCCCACTTGAGTATGGTTTGCTTGAGACGGATGGCCAACTTAGAGCGCTTTGTGGAATTAAGCGAAAGAGGAGGATGTTTAGTAGTTTGCGTTCTAAATCTAGACTCATTATGGTTGGAAGCTCAAAATTGAAGAGTATGGATTGGTGCTATTCTCAATTGAATGGGTCTAGGAGGGTAGTTTGGTGCCTTCATGAGGATTCAACTTTCTTGTCACCCGGAAAGAATCAAGGCGAACAACTAGAAGATGGGTGCGAAGACAAGATATGGGATCCTGGATCGCACCAGGAAAACCAATTTTGGGAGCTCATATCTTGGAGCGAACCTCACCAAGGCTTGGTGAAAATGGTTAGAACTTCTGACAACCAATTGAAGGACAAGCACTCTTGGAGGTTCAAGGATGAATACCGGCATAAACCACCTTGACAAAGAGCCTCTCAAATGTCCAACTTAAGGACTAAAACTAAAAGTGCTTGGTGGGAGACACCCCACCATGGTAAACTCCTTCCATTCTCTTGTAGATATAATGAATGAATGAATTGGGTTCCATTGTATATAGTTTTTTACTTCGTAGTACATTTTGTCTCACTTGCTAATTTGTTTATACATTCTATGCTTTGATTAGGGATGATTCTTTGAAATTGAGTTTTTGCTTGGATTACAAGTTTCCTCATTTACTTTGAAAAATCCCCAAAAATTCAAAAATATGTTTAATTTTGCATCTTAGCTAGTTTTAGAGTCTTAGAGGAGATTTGGAAGATTATGAGCTCTTTTGGGTGCTCTTAAAAAAAAATAAATAAAAACACCAGCCACGCGCAAGCGCACAGTGCGCGCGCGTCGGCTGCGCATTCAGGCTTTCTGGGCCAAGGACCAGAGAGTTGTGCCACTTTTGGGCCAACTCTGTGCCTTAACCCGCACGGACGCACGCTGTACGTGTCCGCGTCCTTTTTGCGTTGCCCTACCCACGCGTAGGCGCACCTGGCGCCTCCACGCCCTACCCTCAATCAACTCATCTACGCGTAAGTGCATAGTGCGTGCGCGCATCGATGCGATTTTTCATCACCCAGGCCAAAAGACCCGAGAGTTATGTCAACAGGACCTTATTTATTATACGCGTGGCACCTTTACCATGCTGAGAACCTCCGATTCTCATCCCATACTGTGTTGTTGTTTTCAGATGCAGGTCGAGAGGCTCCTCGCTAGGCGTCTGGATTTCCTGAAGTGGAGTAGTCTGGGATATTTTGGGTTTTCTGTTTATTTAGCTTGCTCTCCAAGAAAGTTGTCTATTTTGTTCCTCTTAGAGGTTATAGGAGAGTTAGGATTTTGTTTCTGTATCTTTGGGTATTTTGGGATACTTATATATATATATATATATTCTCCAGCCAGCCTTGGCTTCGCAGATTGAGTCAGGAGCTAATTTCACTGTATTCTTGGCACTCTTGTTACTCTTTTGTCCACTCTTATCTTGAACCTTTAGGTTTCTTATCACGCCAGTAACTCATTTCCTCAAGCGATGCGCTTTTTATTTTCCGAAATTTGTTTATCCATTTTTCAAGACTCCTAGTATATTTTATCCATTGTTATATATTATTATATATTTTATCTTAGAGGTCGTAGCGCCTTGTCGCCTCTGTTTTACATCCTAGGTGTAAGACTCTGTGTGGTAGGGTATTACAAATGTGAAGCTCTTTTTTGTCGTCGAAGCCATGGTTTCACAAACAGAAACAAACATAGGAATAGAGATATTATTAGAGCATTATTGCTTTTCTTATGAATCTTGATTAGTGAATATGCATGACGACAAATTGCAGGGGCAGCGTTGCGGCACGAGAAATTGCAAGGGGCACATATCATGACATAAGAAATTGTAGGGTAAGGCGTGCAAATCACGAGACGAGGTGTTGCATGGAGAGGCGCGGCGTCAGCGCGATCAAGGGTTGGAGGGAAGGGACGCGGCACCGCAAAGAGAAAAGTTGGGAAGAGAATGCGGCAGCGCACGAGCAACGATGGACCTTGAAGGCTCTCATGAGGAATTGCAAAGGGAGGTAACAGTGTTGCGGTGGAGAGCAATTGGAAGGGGAGGTCGCAGTAGGGGTTGAGGTTGGATGGCGCGTGTTTCTGAACCTAATCTTAATTTTTGAGAATTTCAAAATTTGATTTTTTTTTTAATTTTTGAAAAGTTGTTCATGTTGGTTATACATAGAGTTGGTTACCTATACTTTCTCTTTTACCAAAGAAAAGCATCTTTCTACATTAAATGTTAAAAAATTTTAAGATACATAAAATCCGTATGAATCACTAATGTGCATTTAGACGAAATTTACATAGATTATTATTTTCATCTCAAATAAATCTGGGTGAAATATTTTGGATTATTTTAGAGGGTAGTTAAAACTAATATAGCAAAAATTTTGAGACTGATTATACACAAATTTATAATAGAATTAACATTTTTCAAAATGAGTCTCAAATAAGTGTGAAATTATTATGCACATTCAAATGAAATATAAACGAATTCTAATTTTTGTCTTAAATTCGTTACTAATTTGTTTAAATTTTTTTTTGGGCCGTAAAAAAAATTGACAAGAAATTTTTGGACCAAATTTAGTTGAATTTGAATCTATTTTTTTTATAACCTACACTGAAATCCATTAAAAAAGTTATTTTTAAACAATAAATATATTTATTTGGTATTTAATTTGATGGGTAATTTTTTTATAAACTAAATTGATATGATTAGACAATAGTAAATTAAATTCACTTTTCAACAATAAATTTTGTTCATAATTATTTTAGACAAGATTTTAGACTTTATTTTTTTCCTTAAATACTCTTAATTCTGAACAATAATTTTTTTCCCCGTAATTCTAGCCTTTATTTTTTAATGCAAAGAAAACATGCAAGACACCAAACTTAGAATTCTTTAATGCTTAGACACTAAGAATTCAAGAATGCATATGAAAAACAAGAAAAGACACAAAACATGCAAATGCAAAGATCAAACAAGAAGACTTACCAAGAACAACTTGAAGATCATGAAGAACACTATGAATGCATAATTAGTTTCGAAAAATGCAAGAAGCACATGCAATTGACACCAAACTTATAACATGACTCAAAACTCAAACAAGAAACACAAAAAAAAAATTTTTTTTTGATTTTTTTGATTTTATGATTTTTTGGATTTTTTTTTCGAAAATTATTTGAAAAAGAAAAATAAGGATTCCAAAATTTTTAATATGAATTCCAGGAATCTTATGCTCTTTAAACTAAAGCTCCAATCAAGGGGTCAGGCATGGCTTAATAGCCAGCCAAGCTTTAGAATGGAATTACATCCATTGAGGTGATTAGTTGAAGACCAATCCCAAAGGAGTTTGGATATGGCTTTACAGCCAGCCAGGCTTCAACATGCTTCATGAAACACTAGAATTCATTCTTAAAAATTCTGAAGAAAAATGTATTTTTGAAAACATTTTTTTTTTCGAAAACAAAGGAAAAATTTTTTGAAAGATTTTTGAAAATATTTTTGAAAATAAAACAAAAAGAAAATTACCTAATCTGAGCAACAAGATGAACCGTCAGTGTCCAAATTCGAACAATCCCCGACAACGGCGCCAAAAACTTGGTGGACGAAATTGTGATTATACTTTGATTATGTAAAATTCATTGCTCTTTCTTTCCCTGGAAATGGTGCCAAAAACATGATGCCAATACCATGGTTCACAACTTCGCACAACTAACCAGCAAGTGCACTGGGTCATCCAAGTAATACCTTACGTGAGTAAGGGTCGAATCCCACGGAGATTGTTGGTATGAAGCAAGCTATAGTCACCTTGTAAATCTCAGTCAGGCAGATATAAAATAGTAATGGGGTTTTCGAAAATAATACTAAAATAAGGATAGAAATACTTATGTAATTCATTGGTTAGAATTTCAGATAAGCGTGTAGAGATGCTTTCGTTCCTCTGAACCTCTACTTTTCTGCTATCTTCATCCAATCAATCTTACTCCTTTCTATGGCTAGCTTTATGTAAGGATGTCACCGGTGCCAATGGCTACTTTCGATCTCTCTCGGGAAAATGATCCAAATGCTCTGTCACAGCACGGCTAATCGTCTGGAGGCATCACCTTTGTCGTTGGTTGCATCCTATTCCTCCCTGTGAAAATGGTCCGATGTGCTGTCACTGCATGGCTAATCATCTGGAGGTTCTCGATCATACTGGAATAGGATTTACTATCCTTTTGCGTCTGTCACTACGCCCAGCACTCGCGAGTTTGAAGCTCGTCACAGTCATTCAATCCCAGAATCCTACTCGGAATACCACGGACAAGGTTTAGACTTTTCGAATTCTCATGAATGCCGCCATCAATCTAGCTTATACCACGAAGATCCCAATATCTCGGACTCGGTCCCCTGTATTAGTAATCTAAGAGATACTCGTTCAATCGAAGGTAGAACGGGAGTGGTTGTCAGGCACGCGTTCATAGGGAATGATGATGATTGTCACGTTCATCACATTCAGGTTGAAGTGCGAATGAATATCTTAGAAGTGGAATAAGTTGAATTGAATAGAAAACAGTAGTACTTTGCATTAATCTTTGAGGAACAGCAGAGCTCCACACCTTAATCTATGGAGTGTAGAAGCTCTACCATTGAAAATACATAAGTGAAGGTCCAGGCATGGCCGAGAGGCCAGCCTTCAAAACGTGATCAATAGATCAAAAGATAATCCAAAGATGTCTAATACAATAGTAGGAAGTCCTATTTATAATAAACTAGCTACTAGGGTTTACAGAAGTAAGTAATTGATGCATAAATCCACTTTCGGGGCCCACTTGGTGTGTGCTTGGGCTGAGCTTGAGTGTTACACGTGTAAAGGTCATTCCTGGAGTTGAACGCCAGCTTTTGTGCCAGTTTGGGCGTTGAACTCCACTTTGCAGCTTGTTTCTGGCGCTGGACGCCAGAATTGGGCAGAGGGCTGGCGTTGAACGCCAGTTTGCATCATCTAAACTTGGGCAAAGTATGCACTATTATATATTGCTGGAAATCTCTGGATGTCTACTTTCCAACGCAATTGGAAGCGCGCCATTTTGAGTTCTGTAGCTCCAGAAAATCCATTTTGAGTGCAGGGAGGTCAGAATCCAACAGCATCAGCAGTCCTTCTTCAACCTCTGAATCTGATTTTTGCTCAAGTCCCTCAATTTCAGCCAGAAAATACCTGAAATCACAGAAAAACACATAAACTCATAGTAAAGTCTAGAAATGTGAATTTAACATAAAAACTAATGAAAACATCCCTAAAAGTAACTAGATCCTACTAAAAACATACTAAAAACAATGCCAAAAAGTGTATAAATTATCCGCTCATCACAACACCAAACTTAAATTGTTGCTTGTCCCCAAGCAACTGAAAATCAAATAGGATAAAAAGAAGAGAATATACTATAAATTCCAAACTATCAATGAAACATAGCTCCAATCAGATGAGCAGGACTTGTAGCTTTTTACCTCTTGAATAGTTTTGGCTTCTCACTTTATCCATTGAAGTTTAGAATGATTGGCATCTATAGGAACTCAGAGTTCAGATAGTGTTATTGATTCTCCTAGTTCAGTATGATGATTCTTGAACACAGCTATTTTATGAGTCTTGGCCGTGGCCCTAAGCACTTTGTTTTCCAGTATTACCACCGGATACATAAATGCCACAGACACATAATTGGGTGAACCTTTTCAGATTGTGACTCAGCTTTGCTAAAGTCCCCAATTAGAGGTGTCCAGGGTTCTTAAGCACACTCTTTTTTTGCTTTGGACCTTAACTTTAACCGCTCAGTCTCGAGTTTTCACTTGACACCTTCACGCCACAAGCACATGGTTAGGGACAGCTTGATTTAGCCGCTTAGGCCAGGATTTTATTCCTTTAGGCCCTCCTATCCACTGATGCTCAAAGCCTTGGGATCCTTTTTATTACCCTTGCCTTTTGGTTTTAAGGGTTATTGGCTTTTTGCTCTTGCCTCTTGGTTTTAAGAGCTTTTGGCTTTTTCTGCTTGCTTTTTCTCTCTTTTTTTTTTCTATTTTTTTTCGCCTATTTTTTTTTTCTTTTTTTTTTCTGCAAGCTTTGTTCTTTGCTGCTTTTTCTTGCTTCAAGAATCATTTTTATGATTTTTCAGATTATCAAATAACATGTCTCCTAGTCATCATTCTTTCAAGAGCCAACATATTTAACATTCTTAAACAACAACTTCAAAAGACATATGCACTGTTCAAGCATACATTCAGAAAACAAGAAGCATTATTACCACATCAATATAATTAAACTAAGTTCAAGGATAAATTCGAAACTCATGTACTTCTTGTTCTTTTGAATTAAAACATTTTTCATTTAAGAGAGGTGATGGACTCATAGGACATTCATAACTTTAAGACATAGTTACTAACTACTAATGATCATGTAATGAAGACACAAACATGGATAAGCACTTAACATAGAAAACGAAAAACAGAGAAAGTAAGAACAAGGAATGAGTCCACCTTAGTGATGATGGCGTTTCCTTCTTGAGGAACCAATGATGTCCTTGAGCTCTTCTATGTCTCTTCCTTGTCTTTGTTGCTCCTCCCTCATTGCTTTTTGATCTTCTCTAATTTCATGAAGGATGATGGAGTGTTCTTGATGTTCCACCCTTAATTGTCCCATGTTGGAACTTAATTCTCCTAGGGAGGTGTTGATTTGCTCCCAAAAATTCTGTGGAGGCAAGTGCATCCCTTGATGTATCTCAGGGATTTCTTGATGATGAGTTTCTTCATGTGCCTGTTGAGGTCCATCAAAGTGCTCTCTTGTTTGCTCCATCCTTTTCTTAGTGATGGGCTTGTGAGATGAATCTTTCCATCTCCCATGGCTCAGAGGTGGAAGCATTTGTCTTCCCTTTCCTCTTTCTTGAGGTTTCTCTGGCCTTAGGTGCCATTAATGGTAATGGAAAAACAAAAAGCTTATGCTTTTACCACACCAAACTTAGAATATTGCTCGCCCTCAAGCAAGAGAAGAAAGAATAGATGAAGAAGAAGAAGATATGGAGGAGATGGAGGGAAGTGTGTTTGGATGTGAATGGTGAATGGAAAACAGAAGGGATGATCATGAATGGAGAGAGAGAGAGGGTGAGGTGGGTGGGGATTATGTGAGATTCACAGATTCTGAGATGATCCTGTGGGGTCCACAGATCCTGAGATGATCGTGTGGGGTCCACAGATCCTGAGGTGTTCAAGAAATTACAACCTTGCACCAAATTAGGCATGTAAAATGCCCTTGCACACAACTCTGGGCGTTCAGCGCCAGGTTGGTGCCCATTTTGGGCGTTCAACGCCCATTTGTTGCCCATTTCTGGCGTTGAACGCCAGAACCATGCTTGTCCTGGGCGTTCAGCGCCAGCTCCTCTCCAGGGTGCAATTCTGGCGTTCAGCGCCCAGATGATGCCCATTTTGGGCGTTCAGTGCCCAGATACTGACCATTTTGGGCGTTCAGCGCCAGAACCATGCTCTGTTCTGGCGTTGAACGCCAGGCAGGTGCTTCCTCCAGGGTGTGATTTTTCTTCTGCTGTTTTTGATTCTATTTCTAAATTTTTCATTTATTTTGTGACTCCTCATGATCATGAACCTAAGAAAACATGAAAAACAAAAATAAAATTAGATAAATAAACATTGGGTTGCCTCCCAACAAGCGCTTCTTTAATGTCAATAGCTTGACAGTGGGCTCTCATGGAGCCTCACAGATGTGCAGAGCTTTGTTGAGACCTCCCAACACCAAACTTAGAGTTTGGATATGGGGGTTTGACACCAAACTTAGAGTTTGGTTGTGGCCTCCCAACACCAAACTTAGAGTTTGACTGTGGGGGCTTTGGTTGACTCTGCTTTGAGAGAAGCTTTTTCTGCTTCCTCTCCATGGATGCAGAGAGAGATCCTTGAGTTGTAAACACAAGGTTGTCCTTATTTAATTGAAGGATCAATTTTCCTCTGTCCACATCAATCACAGCTCTTGCTGTGGCTAGGAAAGGTCTTCCTAGGATGATGGATTCATCCTCTTCCTTTCCAGTATCCAGGACTATGAAATCAGCAGGGATGTAAAGGCCTTCAACCTTTACTAACACGTCCTCCACCTGTCCATAAGCCTGTTTTCTTGAATTGTCTGCCATCTCTAATGAGATTTTAGCAGCTTGTACCCCATAGATTCCCAGTTTCTCTATTACAGAGAGGGGCATGAGGTTTATTCCTGAACCAAGGTCACACAGAGCCTTAAAGATCATGGTGCCTATGGTACAAGATATTATGAACTTTCCAGGATCCTGTCTCTTCTGAGGCAATGTCAGTTGATCCAGATCACTTAGTTCATTGGTGAACAAGGGAGGTTCATCTTCCCAAGTTTTAATACCAAATAATTTGGCATTTAGCTTTATGATTGCACCAAGGAACTTGGCAGCTTGCTCTTCAGTAACATCCTCATTCTCTTCAGAAGAGGAATATTCCTCAGAGCTCATGAATGGCATAAGGAGGTTCAATGGAATCTCTATGATCACTAGATGAGTCTTAGATTCCTTAGGTTCCTCAGAGGGAAGCTCCTTATTGATCACTGGACGTCCCAGGAGGTCTTCCTCCTTGGGATTCACGTCCTTCTCCTCTCTTGTGGGTTCGACCATGGTAATTAATTCAATGGCCTTGCACTCTCCTTTTGGATTCTCTTCTGTATTGCTTGCGAGAGTACTAGGAGGGATTTCAGTGATCCTTTTACTCAGCTGGCCCACTTGTGCTTCCAAATTTCTAATGGAAGACCTTGTTTCATTCATGAAACTCACAATGGCCTTAGATAGATCAGAGACTAAATTTGCTAAGCTAGATGGATTCTGTTCAGAATTCTCTGTCTGTTGCTGAGTGGATGATGGAAAAGGCTTGCTATTGTTAAACCTGTTTCTTCCACCATTATTAAAGCCTTGTTGAGGCTTTTGATCCTTCCATGAGAGATTTGGGTGATTTCTCCATGATGGATTGTAGGTGTTTCCATATGGTTCACCCATGTATTTTAACTCTGCTATTGCAGGGTTCTCATAATCATAAGCTTCTTCCTCAGAAGATGCCTCTTGAGTAATGTTGGATGCAGCTTGCATTCCATTCAGACTCTGAGAAATCATATTGACTTGCTGAGTCAATATTTTATTCTGAGCCAATATGGTATTCAGAGTATCAATTTCAAGAACTCCCTTCTTCATAGGCGTCCCATTACTCACAGGATTCCTCTCAGAAGTGTACATAAACTGGATATTAGCAACCATGTCAATAAGTTCTTGAGCTTCTGCAGGCGTTTTCTTTAGGTGAATGGATCCACCTGCAGAAGTATCCAATGACATCTTTGATAGCTCAGATAAACCATCATAGAATATATCCAGGATGGTCCATTCTGAAAGCATGTTAGAAGGACACTTTTTGGTCAGCTGCTTGTATCTTTCCCAAGCTTCATAGAGGGATTTACATTCTTTCTGTCTGAAGGTTTGAACATCAGCTCTAAGCTTGCTCAGCTTTTGAGGAGGAAAGAACTTGGCTAAGAAAGCCGTGACCAGCTTATCCCAAGAGTTCAGGCTGTCTTTGGGTTGAGAGTCCAACCAAACTCTAGCTCTGTCTCTTACAGCAAAAGGGAAAAGCATGAGCCTGTAGACTTCAGGATTTACTCCATTAGTCTTAACAGTATCACAGATCTGCAAGAATTCAGTTAAGAACTGAAAAGGATCTTCAGATGGAAGTCCATGAAACTTGCAGTTCTGCTGCATCAGAGAAACTAGCTGAGGTTTCAGCTCAAAATTGTTTGCTCCAATGGTAGGAATGGAGATGCTTCTTCCATGTAAATTGGAATTAGGTGCAGTAAAGTCACCAAGCATTCTCCTTGCATTGTTGTTGTTGGGTTCGGCTGCCATCTCCTTTACTTGTTCGAAATTTTCAATAAGGTTGTCTCTGGATTGTTGTAATTTAGCTTATCTTAGTTTTCTCTTCAGAGTCCTTTCAGGTTCTGGATCAGCTTCAACAAGAATACCTTTTTCTTTGTCCCTGCTCATAAGAAAGAGAAGAGAAAAAGAAAAGAAGAGGAATCCTCTATGTCACAGTAAAGAGGTTCCTTATTGTTAGTAGAAGAAGAAAAGGAATAGGGGTGAAGAAGAATGAAGAATCCAAACACAAGGGTAAGGATAGTAGCAGTGATGTGAGATGAAGAGAAGTGCTAGTAGATGAATAAATAATTAGAAGGAGATGAGGGAGATGGAGAATTTTCGAAAATAATTTTTTTTTTGAAAAAGAGTTAGTGATTTTCGAAAATAGTTTTTGAAAAAGGTTAGTAGTTTTTTTTTGAAAATAAAAAAAATTAAAATAATTAGTTAATTAAAAAGAATTTTTGAAAAAGAGGGGAGATATTTTCGAAAATTAGAGGGAGAGTTAGTTAGGTAGTTTTGAAAAAGATAAGAAACAAACAAAAAGTTAGTTAGTTAGTTGAAACAAATTTTGAAAAGATAAGAAGTTAGGAAGTTAGAAAAGATATTTTGAAATCAAATTTTTGAAAAAGATAAGATAAGAAGATATTTTTGAAAAGATATGATTGAAATTATTTTTGAAAAAGATTTGATTTTTAAAATCACAATTAATGACTTGATTCACAAGAAATCACAAGATATGATTCTAGAACTTAAAGTTTGAATCTTTCTTAACAAGTAAGTAACAAACTTGAAATTTTTGAATCAAAACATTAATTGGTGATGTTATTTTTGAAAATTATGTGATAAAAATTAAGAAAAAGATTTTTGACAAACATTTTTATAATTTTCAAAAATAACTAAAAAAAATGAAAAAGATTTGATTTTTGAAAAAGATTTTGAAAAAGATAAGATTTTTAAATTGAAAATTTGATTTGACTCATAAAAACAACTGGATTTTTAAAAATTTTTGAAAAAGTCAAATCTAATTTTCGAAATTTTAAGAGAGAAAAATGGAAAGATATTTTTTTTGATTTTTGAATTTTTATGATGAGAGAGAAAAACAGAAAAATGATGCAATGCATGAAAGTTATGGATCAAAACAAGGAATGCATGCAAGAATGCTATGAATGTCAAGATGAACACCAAGAACACTTATGAAGATCATGATGAACATCAAGAACACATTTTTAAAAATTTTTAATGCAAAGAAAATATGCAAGACACCAAACTTAGAATTCTTTAATGCTTAGACACTAAGAATTCAAGAATGCATATGAAAAACAAGAAAAGACACAAAACATGCAAATGCAAAGATCAAACAAGAAGACTTACCAAGAACAACTTGAAGATCATGAAGAACACTATGAATGCATAATTAGTTTCGAAAAATGCAAGATGCACATGCAATTGACACCAAACTTATAACATGACTCAAAACTCAAACAAGAAACACAAAAAATTTTTTTTTTTGATTTTTTTGATTTTATGATTTTTTTGGATTTTTTTTCGAAAATTATTTGAAAAAGAAAAATAAGGATTCCAAAATTTTTAATATGAATTCCAGGAATCTTATGCTCTTTAAACTAAAGCTCCAATCAAGGGGTCAGGCATGGCTTAATAGCCAGCTAAGCTTTAGAATGGAATTACATCCATTGAGGTGATTAGTTGAAGACCAATCCCAAAGGAGTTTGGATATGGCTTTACAGCCAGCCAGGCTTCAACATGCTTCATGAAACACTAGAATTCATTCTTAAAAATTCTGAAGAAAAATGTATTTTTGAAAACATTTTTTTTTTCGAAAACAAAGGAAAAATTTTTTGAAAGATTTTTGAAAATATTTTTGAAAATAAAACAAAAAGAAAATTACCTAATCTGAGCAACAAGATGAACCGTCAGTGTCCAAATTCGAACAATCCCCGACAACGGCGCCAAAAACTTGGTGGACGAAATTGTGATTATACTTTGATTATGTAAAATTCATTGCTCTTTCTTTCCCTGGAAATGGCGCCAAAAACATGATGCCAATACCATGGTTCACAACTTCGCACAACTAACCAGCAAGTGCACTGGGTCATCCAAGTAATACCTTACGTGAGTAAGGGTCGAATCCCACGGAGATTGTTGGTATGAAGCAAGCTATAGTCACCTTGTAAATCTCAGTCAGGCAGATATAAAATAGTAATGGGGTTTTCGAAAATAATACTAAAATAAGGATAGAAATACTTATGTAATTCATTGGTTAGAATTTCAGATAAGCGTGTAGAGATGCTTTCGTTCCTCTGAACCTCTACTTTTCTGCTATCTTCATCCAATCAATCTTACTCCTTTCTATGGCTAGCTTTATGTAAGGATGTCACCGGTGCCAATGGCTACTTTCGATCTCTCTCGGGAAAATGATCCAAATGCTCTGTCACAGCACGGCTAATCGTCTGGAGGCATCACCTTTGTCGTTGGTTGCATCCTATTCCTCCTTGTGAAAATGGTCCGATGCGCTGTCACTGCATGGCTAATCATCTGGAGGTTCTCGATCATACTGGAATAGGATTTACTATCCTTTTGCGTCTGTCACTACGCCCAGCACTCGCGAGTTTGAAGCTCGTCACAGTCATTCAATCCCAGAATCCTACTCGGAATATCACGGACAAGGTTTAGACTTTTCGGATTCTCATGAATGCCGCCATCAATCTAGCTTATACCACGAAGATCCCAATATCTCGGACTCGGTCCCCTGTATTAGTAATCTAAGAGATACTCGTTCAATCGAAGGTAGAACGGGAGTGGTTATCAGGCACGCGTTCATAGGGAATGATGATGATTGTCACGTTCATCACATTCAGGTTGAAGTGCGAATGAATATCTTAGAAGTGGAATAAGTTGAATTGAATAGAAAATAGTAGTACTTTGCATTAATCTTTGAGGAACAGCAGAGCTCCACACCTTAATCTATGGAGTGTAGAAGCTCTACCGTTGAAAATACATAAGTGAAGGTCCAGGCATGGCCGAGAGGCCAGCCCTCAAAACGTGATCAATAGATCAAAAGATAATCCAAAGATGTCTAATACAATAGTAGGAAGTCCTATTTATAATAAACTAGCTACTAGGGTTTACAGAAGTAAGTAATTGATGCATAAATCCACTTCCGGGGCCCACTTGGTGTGTGCTTGGGCTGAGCTTGAGTGTTACACGTGTAAAGGTCATTCCTGGAGTTGAACGCCAGCTTTTGTGCCAGTTTGGGCGTTGAACTCCACTTTGCAGCTTGTTTCTGGCGCTGGACGCCAGAATTGGGCAGAGGGCTGGCGTTGAATGCCAGTTTGCGTCGTCTAAACTTGGGCAAAGTATGAACTATTATATATTTCTGGAAAGCCTTGGATGTCTACTTTCCAACGCAATTGGAAGCGCATCATTTTGAGTTCTTAGCTCCAGAAAATCCATTTTGAGTGCAGGGAGGTCAGAATCCAACAGCATCAGCAGTCCTTCTTCAACCTCTGAATCTGATTTTTGCTCAAGTCCCTCAATTTCAGCCAGAAAATACCTGAAATCACAGAAAAATACACAAACTCATAGTAAAGTCCAGAAATGTGAATTTAACATAAAAACTAATGAAAACAACTCTAAAAGTAACTAGATCCTAATAAAACATACTAAAAACAATGCCAAAAAGCGTATAAATTATCCGCTCATCACGTTGCTACATTGAAAGGGACATCAAATTGTGCATAATTTGAATGTTTCGTTAGAACACATTCATCTAAGGCGCATGTACATACATATGTTGGTAGGAGTGCTCAAAAGAATAAGAACAAGAGAATATATATACTCATTATGAGGTTTGGGATGCCATTTAAGGTTTTACTATTATCGTTTTCTTTTTTGTTGAGAATGTAATCCTGAAAGTGTCTTCCTGAGTTTGTTATGTAATTAGATTATTTGTTAGAGTGATAAAGGAAATCTCTGTCAATAATTAATCGGAAAAAGAATTTATTAGAGAAACAACAAAAATCTATGTCAATAATGAATCAAAAAAATAATTTATTCATTCAAAAATTTAATATTAGATATTTAAAATCTAACCATCGTCACATATTTAAAATACATGCAAATTGATTGATCGTTCCCTGTCATTTATCCAAGTGCGTATAATATATAAGTCATAATATAATTGTATTTATTATTTCTTTGTTATGTGTAAATGATGTATGTTTTATTTCTCTTGTTGAGAATCAAACGCTTTATTTAAAGAATAATAATTTAAATGGATCCTTAGTAAATTTCATATTAAATAACTTGATCTCCAACAATTTCTATTTAAAAGTTATTGAGAATTATATTTCGCTTAGATAATTTTGGTTTTCCTTTTGCTTTTATTAAAATTTTTAATATGGATGTAGAACAATTAGATTCTTAAATAAATTTATTACAAGATAATTAAGTTCTAAAAAATATGTCATGATAAGACAAATTAATCACTCTTCAAAAACCAAATAATTTGTCTTGTAGTCATTCTCGAAACTTTTTAAACTAATAAAATTTTGTTCTAATATTTCTTAAGAACCAATTTAATTGCTTACTGAACTAATTGTGAAAAAACTTAATTAAATTTACTTTATAACTCTTTCATTACTAGTAACACACTCGATGGATTTACTTTTGGGAAAAATTCTGACTGAAATTTCTATCGAATTTAGTGTCACCACAAACGACACAAATGATGAATTTTGGTTTTTCGCCAAATGTTACTATCGGACAAATAATTAAGATGGAAATTCTACAAAAAATTATGGGCGTAATTAAATAAGTTGGCAGCAAGTCTTAATTTTTATTCGACAAAAATCCCAATTTGAAAATGCTTCAACGTTCTGTATTACCGTAGAATAAATTCGATGGTAATACCAATGATAATGACCTTATTTAAATTGAATTTGTTGTCATCTCTCCTTCAATTCTGAAAATAACCCTTCCCCCAAACCCCTCTCCCCTCCCCTCCCCACTTAGCTACCATGCACCTCCATCAACAACCTTCATCTAGCCGCCACCGCAGAGCCCTCGGTACTCGTCATTTCAATGTTTTAACTGCACCCTAACATGTCACATTGTGCCTACCTCCACCACATACCGCACCCTAATCTCCATTTTTTTGACGCTCTCTCTCTGTCCTTAAAGTGATTGCCACTGCCGCATTGAAGCTATTGTCATCATTGGCGCTCTCTCTCACTGATAAAGTTTTTACTAAGTCCTTAATTAGTTGTGCTGTTTCTGTTTGTATATATATTAGTTATAGTTTTTCCTCGCCTTATCATTATGTTCTTATAAGAGGGATAGGAGTCGTGATTGTAATGATATGTATGTATATTATATTTATAAGTTTCTTGTGTAAGAAGTTTTGTTTATATATGAATGTTTGTAAAAGGTGAAAAAGATCTTACGGTTTTCAAAAGAAAATAGCGATATGATTTTGAAAGTTAAAGACTCCTATTTTATTATTAAGTATATAGAAGTCATCATAATATTCTTTATTATCAAAGTGGTGCAACCAGAAGCGTAATATTCTAATTAATAGTAAGGATGTTACATAATACTAACCATTCTGCCTAGACTAGAGTTGTAAAAAATAATGAAAATTGAATAAATAATTTGCGATAAGTTGTTCTAGGATTAAATTATAATAGTGTTATATAAATATTCTTATTTATTGTATATTTTTATTATCTATTATAAAATAGAATATGCACGTGTTCTAATAATTTAATCAATAGTTAATAATAAACGAGTTTTATATAAATTATGATATTCAATTTAAATTGAATACACTTAATACTTAACATATTCCTAATAATATAATATGTTAATAATTTTTCTAAGTCAGAGTGAAAAGATTAAAATGATATATCCTCTATTCAATTTTATAAGTAAAAAATAAAATAAAAAATTAGTAATATTTTTCAATTCTGAAACAATAAATTTAATCAACGTATATGAAAAATAAAAAAATCTTAAGCAATCATTGATAATTATTCTAAAAGACAATAAGATTCAAAAAAAAAAAAAATATCTATTAATCCAAGTTGATATTTAACAGATAAATCAGTAGTTTATTATGTCACATAGACATGCTCTGTTAAGACTAGAGAGATGTTGTTTACGGAAGGACTAAACAGTCTCACAGAATTAAAGATAAAAAATCAAAAATAATTTTTTTATTGAAATTCTCATTGTCTTTTAGAATAATTGTGATGAGGGGCCGTTTAGAATTTTCTTTATAATTTATTATTAATTATTTTATATAACATAAACTTCGTAATTTTATAAAAATAATTATCTAATTACATATTTATTATATATATCTAAAATTACATAATTATTCTAGTAATAATTAATAAAATATTAAATAAGATAATTTTTAGACCGTTTAAACTAATTTTTTATTGTTTTACAAATAATATTCTATTTCATTGATAATACGTAAAATGAGGTCAATATTTCTGGTCAAAGATTTAATGCGCTTCCAAATTAGTAATCTTCTCAATAATTATGAGAATATGTGTAATATTAGAAGCCTCTAATTTTATTAATTTAATATGTGAATACATTAATATTTAAATCTTACCATCAATATATGCATCTCTACACAATTGTTTTAGATGAAAACATAATATGTTTGATATGAAATGCATATATAAATACAAATCGTTTTAGGGAGATCATCAAGAGTTCATATGAAAAAATATTGATCACCATGTTAGATATATATTTCGTATTATTTGATTCTTCCATTTTTATATGGCACTTTCATTTTCCATCAAAAATTTTTTCTTCCTATCCTCATTCACATACTTGTCTACATATATAACCTTCAACTATAATGATCTTTAAATAGATCATCATATCAAGTCAATAAAGTACCAAAGGATTAGATTACTTTTGCTATTATTGCTACTGTATGGTTTTAAACATAACCGATTTTGGAAATTTATGGTGGCAATAATGAAACAAACTTCTGTATTATTGGTGATGATACTGCAGAAGATTATTTTTCCTTGTAAGCTTCATCATAGCTTTTAGGATTTTATGTTGTTCTTAAATATTATGGTGAACTCAGGTGAAAATAAATGAGATCTAATTTTGGTACATCTTATTGATTCAACCTGGAGCTCTTTGATTACGAAAACCTTCCAGATTCAATTGGCCAGTTGAACATTGACAAATAAGATTTAATTGATGTATGTTGATGAGCGGATAATTTATACGCTTTTTGGCATTGTTTTTAGTATGTTTTTAGTATATTTTAGTTAGTTTTTATTATGTTTTTAAATAAAAATCATATTTCTGGACTTTACTATGAGTTTGTGTATTTTTCAGTGATTTCAGGTATTTTCTGGCTAAAATTGAGGGACCTGAGCAAAAATCTGATTCAGAGGCTGAAAAAGGACTGCAGATGCTGTTGGATTCTGACCTCCCTGCACTCAAAATAGATTTTTTGGAGCTACAGAAGCCCAATTGGCGCGCTCTCAATTGCGTTGGAAAGTAGACATCCTAGGCTTTCCAAAATATATAATAGTCCATACTTTGCCCAAGATTTGATGACCCAAACCGGCGTTCCAAGTCAACATAGAAATTCTGGCGTCAAAACGCCAGAACTGGCATAAAAGCTGGAGTTAAACGCCCAAACTGGCACAAAAGCTGGTGTTTAACTCCAAGAAAAGTCTCTACATGTGAAAGCTTCAATGCTCAGCCCAAGCACACACCAAGTGGGCCCGGAAGTGGATTCTGCATCAATTACTTATTTCTGTAAACCCTAGGCTACTAAATCTATGTAAATAGGACTTTTTACTATTGTATTTTTATCTTGGTTCTTCTGGTTCCCTCTCTGGGGCCGAAGCCAATGATCACCATTATCGCTTTTGTATTTTCAATGGTGGAGTTTCTACACCCCATAGATTAAGGTGTGGAGCTCTGCTGTTCCTCATGAATTAATGCAAAGTACTACTGTTTTCTATTCAATTCACACCTACTTCTTCTCTAAGATATACACTCGTTCTTCAACCTGACGAATGTGATGATCCGTGACACTCATCATCATTCTCACCTATGAACACGTGCCTGACAACCACTTCCGTTCTACATGCAAACAAGCTTGAATGTGTATCTCTTGGATTTCTAATCTAAGATTAGAACCTTTGTGGTATAGGGTAGAATTATTGGCAGCCATTCCTGAGATCCGGAAAGTCTAAACCTTGTCTGTGGTATTCTGAGTAGGATCTGGGAAGCGATGATTGTGACGAGCTTCAAACTCGCGATTGCTGGGCGTAATGACAGACGCAAAAGGATCAATGGATCCTATTCCAACATGATCGAGAACCAATAGCTGATTAGCCGTGTGGTAACAGCGCATTTGGACCATTTTCACTGAGAGGACGGGAGGTAGCCATTGACAACGGTGAAACCCAACATACAGCTTGCCATGAAAAGGAGTATGAATGATTGGAAGAAGGCAATATGAAAGCAGAGGTTCAGAAGGAACAAAGTATCTTCATATGCTTATCTGAAATTCTCACCAATGAATTACATAAGTATCTCTATCCTGTTTTATGTTTTATTTATCTTTTAATTATCAAATCTCCATAACCATTTGAATCCGCCTGACTGAGATTTACAAGATGACCATAGCTTTCTTCAAGCTGACAATCTTCGTGGGATCGACCCTTACTCACGTAAGGTTTATTACTTGGACGACCTAGTGCACTTGTTGGTTAGTTGTGTGGAGTTGTGATAAAGAGTTGAGATTACAATTGTGCGTTCCAAGTTGTTGGCGCCATTGATGATCACAATTTCGTGCACCAAGTTTTTGGCGCCGTTGCCGGGGATCGAAACGAACAACAATTTCGCATTTGTTTCCGGCAACAGCAATGCCAAGTTTTGGTCCGGCAACAACACCAAGTTTTTGGCGCCGTTGCCGGGGATTGTTCGAGTTTGGCCAACTGACGGTTCATCTTGTTGCTTAGATTAGGTAATTTTATTTTATGTTTAAGATTTTTACTTTTTTAATTTTAAAAAAATTTCAAAAAAGTAAATATTATTTCTATTTTGTTCTTCAGAACTTTTAAGAATGAATTCTAGAGTTTCATGATGATTTGTTGAAGTCTGGCTGGCTGAGAAGCCATGTCTAATCTTTTGGACCGAGATTTCAACTTATCATCCACAAGGGCTTGTTGATTTCTATCAATCTTGCTGTTGAACGTAATGATTTGCTAAAGCTTGGCTGGCCATTGGCCATGTCTAGTGTTTTGGACCGAAGCTTTCACTGAAAGCTTGGCTGGCTAGAAAGCCATGTCTAATTCCTGGACCGGAGTTTTAGACTAACATTGCATGATTCCTGGAATTCTCATTAAGAATTTTGAAGTCCTTTTTCTCTTTTTCCATATAATTTTCGAAAAATCACAAAAATTTATAAAATCATAAAAACCAAAAATATTTTGTGTTTCTTGTTTAAGTCAAGTGTCAATTTTTAAGTTTGGTGTCAATTACATGTCTTTATTCTTCTTGCATTTTTCGAATATATGCATTATGTTCTTCATTGATCTTCAATTTGTTCTTGATGATCTCATTGCTCTGATCTTTAATTTCTCTTGGTTTGTGTCTTTTGTTATTTCTTATATGCATTTTCAAATTGTTATAGTCCTTAGTATACAAACTTCTAAGTTTGGTGTCTTGCATGCATTGTTTATTTGATCTTAGTTGTATTTTTTGTTTCTCATCATTAAAAATTCAAAAAACTTTTAAAATTGTGTCTTTTCAAGTCAATAACACAGAGAATTGATGATTCAGAACATTCAGCAGAGGAATTACACAGAAAAAGCTGGGCGTTCAAAACGCCCAGTGAAGAAGGAAAACTGGCGTTTAAACGCCAGCCAGAGCACCTGGCTGAGCGTTAAACGCCCAAAAAGGTAGCATTTTGGGCGTTAACGCCAGAATGGATGCCATTCTAGGCGTTTAACGCCAGGAGGACACTAGAGGGAAGATTTTGTTTTTAATTCAAATCTTTTTCAAATATTCATAATTTTTCAAAATCAAAATTTTTTCAAATCATATCTTTTCAATCATATCTTTTCAAAATCAATTTCTTTCCATTTTTTATTTATTACTATTTTCGAAAATCCTTGCTACAATTAGTGATTTAATTCAAAATTTTCAAGTTGTTACTTGCCCATTAAGAAATGATCAAAAGTTTAATTCTAGAATCATATCTTTTAATTTCTTGTTGGTCAAGTAATCAACTTTAATTTTAAAAACTTTCTTCTTTTAAATTTGATTCTAAATCATATCTTCTCAATCATGTCTTTTCAATCACATTTTTTTCAAAATTAAGTTTCAATCATATCTTTTTAATTTCTAATGTCAAAATCTTTTTCAAAAATCACTTAATTTCTTTCCCAATCTTAATTTTCGAAAATCATCAATCAATTTTTCAAATTTCTTTTAATTATTTCAAAATCTTTTTAATTTATTTTCGAAAATTCTTTCCCTCTTCTCACATCCTTCTATTTATGGACTAACACTCCTCCTCAAGGTATAATTCGAACTCTATCCCTCTTGATAAGTTCGAATTCTCTCTTATCCACCTTCTCCTTCTATTCTTCTTTACCTTTGATACCTCAAGGAATCTCTATACTGTGACATAGAGGATTCCATATTTTCTTTTCCTCTCTTTTCATATGAGCAGGAGCAAGAAAAAGGGCATTCTTGTTGAAGCTGATCCTGAACCTGAAAGGACCTTGAAGAGAAAGCTAAGAGAAGCTAAAGTACAACTCTCTATAGAGGACCTAACAGAACTTTTCAAACAAGAAGAAGCCATGGCAGCCGAAAACAACAACAATGCCAACAATGCAAGGAAGGTGCTTGGTGACTTTACTGCACTACTCCCGACTTCTATGGGAAAAGCATCTCAATCCCTGCCATTGGAGCAAACAACTTTGAGCTTAAGCCTCAATTAGTTTCTCTAATGCAACAGAATTGCAAGTTTCATGGACTTCCATTGGAAGATCCTCATCAGTTCTTAGCTGAATTCTTACAAATCTGTGACATTGTCAAGACTAATGGGGTTGATCCCGAGGTCTATAGACTTATGCTTTTTCCCTTTGCTGTAAGAGACAGAGCTAGAACATGGTTGGATTCACAATCTAAAGAAAGCCTGAACTCTTGGGAAAAGCTAGTCAATGCCTTCTTGGCGAAATTCTTTCCACCTCAAAAATTGAGCAAGCTTAGAGTGGAAGTCCAAACCTTCAGACAGAAGGAAGGTGAATCCCTCTATGAAGCTTGGGAAAGATACAAACAATTGATCAGAAGGTGTCCTTCTGACATGCTTTCAGAATGGAGCATCATAGGTATTTTCTATGATGGTCTATCTGAACTGTCCAAGATGTCATTGGACAGCTCTGCTGGAGGATCTCTTCATCTGAAGAAGATGCCTGCAGAAGCTCGGGAACTCATTGAAATGGTTGCAAATAACCAATTCATGTACACTTCTGAAAGGAATCCTGTGAATAATGGCACAAATAAGAAGAAAGGAGTTCTTGAGATTGATACTCTGAATGCCATATTGGCTCAGAACAGAATATTGACTCAGCAGGTCAATATGATTTCTCAGAGTCTGTCTGAAATGCAAGCAGCAACAGGCAATACCAAAGAAGCTTCATCTGAAGAAGAAGCTTATGATCCTGAGAACCCAGCAATAGAAGAGGTAAATTACATGGGAGAATCCTATAGAAACACCTATAATCCTTCATGCAGAAATCATCCAAACCTCTCAAGGAAAGATCAACAGAGGCCTCAACAAGGCTTTAACAACAATAATGGTGGAAGAAATAGGTTTAGCAATAGCAAGCCTTTTCCATCATCTTCTCAGCAACAGACAGAGAATTCTAAGCAGAGCCACTCTGACTTAGCAACTATAGTCTCTGATTTAATTAAAACCACTAAAAGTTTCATGACTGAAACAAGGTCCTCCATTAGAAATTTGGAGGCACAAGTGGGTCAGCTGAGCAAGAAAGTTACTGAACTCCCTCCTAGTACTCTTCCAAGCAATACAGAAGAGAATCCAAAAGGAGAGTGCAAGGCCATCAACATACCCCACATGGCTGAACCTGGAGAGGAGGAAGAGGCAGTGATTTCCACTGAGGGAGACCTCAATGGACGTCCACTGGCCTCCAAGGAGTTCCCTAATGAGGAACCATGGGAATCTGAGGCTCACACTAAGACCATAGAGATTCTATTGAATTTACTTTTGCCATTCATGAGCTCTGATGTGTACTCTTCCTCTGAAGAGGATGAAGATGTTACTGAAGAACAAGTTGCTAAGTACCTTGGAGCAATCATGAAGCTAAATGCCAAGCTATTTGGTAATGAGACTTGGGAGGAGGAACCCCCCTTGCTCACCAAAGAACTGGATGACTTGACTAGGCAGAAATTACCTCTGAAGAGACAAGATCCTGGAAAGTTCTCAATACCTTGTACCATAGGCACCATGATCTTTGAGAAGGCTTTGTGTGACCTAGGGTCAAGCATAAACCTCATGCCCCTCTCTGTAATAGAGAAGCTAGGAATCCTTGAGGTCCAAGCTGCAAGAATCTCACTAGAAATGGCAGACAATTCAAGAAAACAGGCTTATGGACTTGTAGAGGATGTCTTGGTAAAGGTTGAAGGCCACTACATCCCTGCTGATTTTATAATCCTAGATACTGGGAAATATATGGATGAATCCATCATCCTTGGCAGACCCTTCCTAGCCACAGCAAAAGCTGTGATTGATGTTGACAGAGGAGAATTAGTCCTTCAAGTGAATGAGGACTCCCTTGTGTTTAAAGCTCAAGGATCTCCCTCTGTAACCATGGAGAAGAAGCATGAAAAGCTTCTCTCAATACAGAGTCAAACAAAACCCCCACATTCAAACTCTAAGTTTGGTGTTGGGAGGCCACAACCAAACTCTAAGTTTGGTGTTGAGTGGCCATCATCATGCTCTGAGTATCTGTGAGGCTCCATGAGAGCCCACTGTCAAGCTACTGACATTAAAGAAGCACTTGTTGGGAGGCAACCCAATTTTACTTATCTATGTTAAATTTCTATTTTCCATTGTTATTTTATGTTTTCTGTAGGTTGATAATCATGTGAAGTCACAAAAACAGTTGAAAAAGCAAAAACAAACTGAAAAACAGAATGAAAAATAGCACACCCTGGAGGAGAAGGCTACTGGCGTTTAAACGCCAGTAAGGGCAACAGAATGGGCGTTAAACGCCCAGTCTGGCACCATTCTGGGCGTTTAACGCCAGAAATGGGCACCAGACTGGCGTTTAACGCCAGAAAAGGGCATGAAGCTGGCGTTAAATGCCAGAAATGGGCAGCAACCTGGCGTTTAACGCCAGGATTGGCAGCATAGGGCGTTTTGCAAGCCTAATTAGTGCAGGGATGAGAAATCCTTGACACCTCAGGATCTGTGGACTCCACAGGATCCCCACCAACCTCAACTCACTCTCTCTCTTCTTCACACCGTCCCATAATACCCTTCCCTAAATACCCTTCACCAATCACTTCAATACCTCTTCCCCAAAAACCCCTCACCTATCAATTCCTATCCTCTTCTTCATAATCCCTTCACCAATCCACATCCATCCATCATAAACCCCACCTACCTCACCATTCAAATTCAAACTACTTTCTTTCCCAAACCCACCCATACATGGCCAAACCCTACCCTCTCTCTACTCCTATATAAACCCATCTTCACTCCTTCATATTCACACATCTTAAACATTACTTCTCCCCCTTGACCGAACCACTAAACCCCCTCCGTCTCCTCTATTTCTTCTTCTTCTACTCTCTTCTTTCTTCTTTGGCTCGAGGACGAGTAAACCTTCTAAGTTTGGTGTGATAAAAGATAAAGCTTTTTGTTTTGTGTTTCTATAACCATTTATGGCACCAAAGGCCAGAGAAACCTCTAGAAAGAGGAAAGAGAAGGCAAAAGCTTCCACCTCCGAGTCATGGGAGATGGAGAGATTCATCTCAAGGGTGCATCAAGACCACTTCTATGAAGTTGTGGCCAAGAAGAAGGTGATCCGACATGAGATTCGAAGAAGAGGTTGGAAAGTTCTCACCAACCCCATTCAACAAGTCGGAATCTTAATGGTTCAAGAGTTCTATGCAAACGCATGGATCACCAAGAACCATGATCAAAGTGTGAACCCGGATCCAAAGAATTGGCTTACAATGGTTCGGGGGAAATACTTAGATTTCAGTCCGGAAAATGTAAGGTTGGCATTCAACTTGCCAATGATGCAAGGAGATGCACACCCCTACACTAGAAGGGTCAACTTTGATCAAAGGTTGGACTAAGTCCTCATAGACATTTGTGAAGAGGGCGCTCAATGGAAGAGAGATTCAAAAGGGAAGCCGGTTCAACTAAGAAGGCATGACCTCAAGCCTATAGCTAAGGGTTGGTTGGAGTTCATCCAACGCTCAATCATTCCCACTAGCAACCGGTCTGAAGTTACTATAGACCGGGCTATCATGATCCATAGCATCATGATTGGAGAGGAAGTTGAAGTTCATGAGGTTATATCCCTAGAGCTCTACAAGGTGGCGGACAAGTCCTCTACTTTGTCAAGGTTAGCCTTCCCTCGTCCCATTTGTCACCTTTGCAATTTAGCTGGAATTGACATAGAGGAAGACATCCTTATTGATGAGGACAAGCCCATCACTAAGAAAAGGATGGAGCAAACAAGAGATCCCACTCATGGACAAGAGCATGAGGAAATTCCTCATCATGAAATCCCTGAGATGCCTCAAGGGATGCATGTTCCTCCACAAAATTATTGGGAGCAAATCAATTACTTATTTCTGTAAACCCAATTACTCATCATGAAAAGTCTCTACACGGAAAGCTTCAATGCTCAGCCCAAGCACACACCAAGTGGGCCCGGAAGTGGATTCTGCATCAATTACTTATTTCTGTAAACCCTAGGCTACTAGTTCTCTATAAATAGGACCTTTTACTATTGTTTTTTCTATCTTGGTTCTTCTGGTTCCCTCTCTGGGGCCGAAGCCAATGATCACCATTATCACTTTTGTATTTTCAACGGTGGAGTTTCTATACCCCATAGATTAAGGTGTGGAGCTCTGCTGTTCCTCATGAATTAATGCAAAGTACTACTGTTTTCTATTCAATTCACGCCTATTTCTTCTCTAAGATATACACTCGTTCTTCAACCTGACGAATGTGATGATCCGTGACACTCATCATCATTCTCACCTATGAACGCGTGCCTGACAGCCACTTCTGTTCTACATGCAAACAAGCTTGAATGTGTATCTCTTGGGTTTCTAATCTAAGATTACAACCTTCGTGGTATAGGCTAGAATTATTGGCGGCAATTCCTGAGATCCGGAAAGTCTAAACCTTGTCTGTGGTATTCCGAGTAGGATCTGGGAAGGGATGACTGTGACGAGCTTCAAACTCGCGATTTTTGGGCGTAGTGACAGACGCAAAAGGATCAATGGATCCTATTCCAACATGATCGAGAACCAACAGCTGATTAGCCGTGCGGTGACAGCGCATTTGGACCATTTTCACTGAGAGGACGGGAGGTAGCCATTGACAACGGTGAAACTCAACATACAGCTTGCCATGGAAAGGAGTATGAATGATTGGAAGACGGTAATATGAAAGCAGAGGTTCAGAAGGAACAAATCATCTTCATACGCTTATTTGAAATTCTCACCAATGAATTACATAAGTATCTCTATCCTGTTTTATGTTTTATTTATCTTTTAATTATCAAATCTCCATAACCATTTGAATCCGCCTGACTGAGATTTACAAGATGACCATAGCTTGCTTCAAGCCGACAATCTCTGTGGGATCGACCCTTACTCACGTAAGGTTTATTACTTGGACGACCCAGTGCACTTGCTGGTTAGTTGTGCGGAGTTGTGATAAATAGTTGAGATTATAATTGTGCGTACCAAGTTGTTGGTGCCATTGATGATCACAATTTCGTGCACCATATGTACAATGATATTTCATATTTTTTTATTATAGTCAGGTGAAAAGTGAGATCTAATATATGTTACAATAGTGTATGAAATTTGAAACTTTCATATTTTTACTTGTACTTTTTATACGTAATGGATGTCTTTTTTGAATTTGGTGTTGTCATAAAATCACATTTATTTTAAAAGTTTAAATTGATAGAAGAATATATATACTTAATTATATTTTTAACAAATTTTTTTTTCAACGGTTACCATTTTTGCATTTTTTTTCAACTTTTTTATTTCCAATATTAGCATATATTTTTTATCGTCAAATGAGAAGTGTGCGAAAATATGTGAAAATATTATTTCTTTTCTAACTATTAATAAAAAAATAGATGGAAGCACACAGACCAATTTACATTTTATTGCAGTTTTTTGCATAGATAACTAAATTAAATAAAAGACATAACAAAATTATTTCTTCTTTAAATTGGTTGAACTTAACTTTTAATCATATACTATTGGATGGATCTTGCTAAAATTTAAGGATAAATTATAAAAAATATTCTTAAAAGATTTTTTCTTATTAAAATTACATCCTGAAAGATCAAACTAACAAAATTTTTCTCAATAATTTAAAATAAGAACAAATTAAAGATAATCAAAGAATATTATTTAACTTTTTATAGAATTATTCTTCACATCCAATCAATTTTAGCATTCAAGTTTATTCAAGTAATTTAGAGGCACATGCTTTTTCTACTTCTCCTTCTCCTTGTTTCAAATTCACGTACGCGTGGTGCAGCTTCTTCTTCTCACGCTCGTTTACGCATGGAGTATCTTATTCTTCTTCTTCGCATTCCTCCTCCTCCTCCTCCTCATTCTCCCCCATTTTTCGCGTTCCTTATTCTTCACATATTTTGTCCTTATCATCATTCTTTTTTTGTTGCAGCTGTATTTTTTTTCTCCTTCTCTCCCTGGTGAAGAAGCAGTAGAAAGTGAGGAGGAAGAGTTTTGAATTATGTGGAACAGAAATGGACCGAAATTATATTTAGAAATGAACTGAAATCATTAAGTAATTTCAGTTCATTCTAAATAATTTGAGTTTACTCTAAATATAATTTCAGTTCATTTCTAAATATAATTTCGCTTCATTTTTTAGTGAATTATTTTGTTATGATTCTTCTTGTTTCACTATCTTGAGAGGAAGAAAACCAAGAAAAATAGAAGAAAAAAAGAAATAAGAAGAAAAAATTTCTCAAAACTTCTCATCATGTTCTTCTTTTCTTGTCTTGTTCATCTAATCAAATAAAGAAGAAGAAAAACATAATGCTGTAAAATCACTTGATGGAGGAACGCAAAAAAGAAAAAGGAAGAAGAAGGCGAAGAAGAAGAATTTTCGTGCGTAAACAAGAAGAAACGAGCGTGAGAAAAAGGAAAAGAAGAAGAAGCAGCAACGCGTGTAATCACACTCTTTTAATAATAGTGATTTTTGTTGGTGTTGGACCTATTTAAATAAACTTAGATGAAAAAAAATACTTGAATGTGTAGTAATCCTATTTTTTATAAATATCAAATAGTGAATAATGAGAATCCTTAAATATTGTGGAAGTAAATGTGTAATATGAATAAATTTAGCATGTTATAATATCTAAAATGGAAAGATGTGCATACTTGTCTAATCTATTAAAAAGAAAAAAGATCTAATGTCCAGGAGAATAATTAGACATACATCTTATGATGAGTGTCAATTAAAGAAATACATTAAAATAATAAAAATATAGCACATGGATCAATAGGGATATGTCAAAGGGGATAATAATCGGATATTCGGATCCAACTATATTTGTCAAGTATTTATTCCAAAGTTAGACAAATAAATAGATTTATTCAAAACAAACCTTAAACTGTACAAAATTCCAAAGTATTAATAAGGATGTATTTTTTTCTTTTGTTTTTTCAAAATGTAAAAGATTACACATGGATCGGACAAAGATTTGAACATTAAAAGAAGAGGTAAATACCAAATCGATACCCGAAAGATTTTGGCACTGACAAAATGGCACTTGATTTTTGTTATTGACAAAATAGTCCTCAAAAAATTTTAAAATTTGACAAAATCACCCCTAACATGAAAAGATGACGTCACAGTGAATGGAAAATACTAATGTGGCCGTCGAAAGAGAATTCCGATGGTGGCAGAGAGCTCCGACGACGTTAAAAAGCACCACTAATCCCTCTTCCTCCTCCTCCTTCCCACCACCAATCCATTCTTCTTCTTCTTCGGCGCCGATGAAGGAGGATGCACGCGAGAGTTGGTCGAGTTGGCACCTTCTTAACCGCGATGCTGGAGAGTGTGGGGTGTGAGGTAGCAGAGGCGGGAGGCTTCGGGGTCACCGTACATTCCAGTAACGCTGCACTCTTCACGTGGTTTTTCGTCGTCATCGGAAAAGAAGAAGAGAGACAAGTGTTAGTGCTGTTGTAGAAGAGAGGGAAAGAAGAGGGTTTGGAGATATAGTTGGTGGTGGTGGAGGTGGCGCGCGACAGTTGATGCGAGAGGAGAACAAAGATTCGAAAGTGAAGCAACGGCCATGAGGAAACGTGTTGCCCTCCTCTATTACGCCACAGTGGGTCATACTCTCGTGCGTCGTCGTCGCAGGCATCCTACTTCCCTCGCTGGTGCCGGAGAATGGGTTGTGGTGGGAAAAAGAATGGGTTGGTGGTGGGGAGAAGAAGAAGGAGGAGGAGGAGGAGGAGGAGGAGGAGGAGGAGGAGGAGGAGGAGAAAAAGAATAAGGGATTGGTGGTAGTTTTAACGTCGCCTGAGCACTTTTCTGACAGTCACATTAGTATTTTCTATTCACTGTGACGTCATATTTTCATGTTAGGGGTAATTTTGTCAAATTTTAAAATTTTTTGGGGATTATTTTATCAATAACAAAAATCAAGTACCATTTTATCAGCATCAAAATCTTTCGAGTACCGATTTGGTATTTACCTCTTAAAAGAAATTTGAATATAAAAATGGAATTCAAATTGTAAGGGCAAAAAGATATACTCTTAACATGTAATGTAAATCATCTATGTTTCTAGAACAAATAAGTTTGTAACAAGTGTATTTTGTGAATAAATTTTAAACTTTTTACAATTGACGCGCTATCTATTTAATTCATAGATTTAATAGTAAAATTAGTCACTAAAAAATAGTTTGTTCTTTGAATTTATTCTCAAAATTTTTTCAATTAAATTAGTCCATAAAAATCTAAAATTAATCGTATTTCTCCTGTCATTAAAGGATTAATATTTTTCGTTAACAATTACCAATGACATCAAGAGTATCTTCTCCAACCCCATAAATTGTTGATCTCCTTTCATCATTTTTAAATTTTTCATCATAGTGAAAAATAATTGTTTTCTGCATTTGCTATGGATATCTAAATATTTTTCATAGTACTATGTCAAAAATACATAAATCAGGAGACATTATGAATCATTATAATTTTACAAACAATTCTACTAGATAATTAACTAAAAGTTCAGTTAACTAGTGAAAAAAAGTGTCCATTTATGAAAAAAATAGTATCCCAATTCCAGAGTCAACCTTAATTTCACTTTCAATTTCATTCATAGTAAAATAGGCAACCACAAAAAACAAAAATAAATATCCGAAATATAACAAAAAAATACCTAAAATTATTGTAAAAGACTATCCAAAACTCTTTTACTTATGGTAAAGAAGAAGCATCCTTTTCGGATATAGAAACATCCAAAACCTAACAACAGAGATATCCAAAATAATTTTAAAAAATCCAAAAACTAACAAAAGAGATATCTAAAATAATTTTAAAAAATCCAAAACCTAATAAAATGAGACATCTAAAATTATTATAAAAAAACATTTGAAAACTAAGAAAAAAACATCTAAAATTATTCAAAAAAATCTTTCAAATCCTAAAAAAAAAACATCAAAATTAAAACAAAAGAAAAAATACATTCAAAACATATAACAAAAAAAAAAAAAAAACAAGCACAAAAAATAAAAAGAAACATTCAAAATCATTGTAAAAAATTATCGAAAACTTTTTCAATTACAGTAAAAAAGAACGCATCACTTTTGAATATAGAAATATCCAAAATCTAAGTAAAGTGAGATATCCAAAAGTATTTAAAAAAAATTCTAAACCTAACAAAACAAGACATCCAAAATTATTGAAAAAGAGCATCAGAGAACTAAGAAAAGAAACATATAAAACTATTAAAAAAATTATCTAAAACCTAAAAAGAAGAAACATCCAAAATATAAGAAAAAGAAACATAAAAAATATATAATATAAACACATCCGAAATCTAGGAGAAAGAAACATCTAAAACTTGTAAAAAGAATCATCCAAAATTTAGAAAAAAGTTTGCAGGAAGCAAGTGTGATGTCGAGGCCTCTTGCTAAGAGTCTTTTGGTGAACCTGGGATTGGGTTGATGTTGTTGTGCGCTAAAAATGCCACCAACAGAACGTGAAGCTCTTTTTTGTCATCAAAGCCATGGTTTCACAAAGAGAAACTAACATAGGGTTGGAGATATTATCAGAGCGTTATTGTTTTTTTTATGAATTTTGATTAGTGAATATGCAGGATGACAAATTACAAGGGAGGGCGTTGCAGCAGGATGAGAAATTGCAAGGGGTGCACATCACGTCACGAGAAATTGTAGGGTAAGGTGTGCGCATCTCGAGACGAGGTGTTGTATGGAGAGGCGCAGCGTCACGGGGATCAAGGTTGGAGGGGAGGGGCGCGGCGCCGCAGAGAGAAGACTCGGGAAGAGAGTGCAGCAGCGCGCGAGCAGCAACGGACCTTGAAGGCTCTCAAAAGGAATTGAAAAGAGAGGTAACAGCTTCGCGGGGAAAAGCAATTGGAGGGGGAGGTCACAATAGTGGTTGAGATTGGATGTCGCGTGTTTCTGAACCTAATCCTAAATTTTTGGGAATTTCAAAATATAATTTTTTAAAAATTTTTGAAAAGTTGTAAATGTTGGTTATACATAGAGTTGGTTACTTATAATTTTTCTTTTACCAAAGAAAAACATCTTTCTACATTAAATATTAAAAATTTTTAACATAAAATTCGTATAAATCACTGACGCGCATTTAGACGAAATTTACATAGATTATTATTTTCGTCCCAAATAAATCTGGGTGAAATATTTTGGATTATTTTAGAGGGTAGTTAAAACTAATATAGCAAAAAATTTGAGGCTGATTATACACAAATTTATAATAGAACTAATATTTTTCAAAACGAGTCTTAAATAAGTGTGAAGTTATTATGCACGTTCAAATGAAATACAAACGAATTCTAATTTTGTCTTAAACTCATTACTATTTTGTTTAAAAATTTTTTTGTGCCATAAAAAAAATGTTTGACAAGAAATTTTTGGATTAAATTTAGCTGAGTTTGAATCTATTTTTTTATAACCTACACCGAAATCCGATAAAAAAGTTATTTTTAAACAACAAATATATTTATTTGGTACTTAATTTGATGGCTAATTTTTTTATAAACTAAATTAATATGATTAGATTATAATAAATTAAATAATTCAATTTTCAACAACAATTTTTTTTAATTCTTTCGAACAAAATTCTAGACTTTATTTTTTTTTCTTAAATACTCTTAATTTTAAATAATATTTTTTTCTATAATTCTAGCCTTTATTTTTTTTCCATAATAATGAAAATCTGGATCCCTTTTGACTTTATAATTAATGTGTTCATGTATCTAGTTACAATTTTATTAGGTATAATGCAATTTATTTGAGATGCAATGGATGTATAAATATCCTTCTATATGGTGCAAAATCCATATGATTCTTGGGTAGCGCTACGGTGATGAAAGAAATATTTTTTTTTATATCTAGCTTGAGTAGTAAAAGAATTATGGCCAATACTATCATGATGAAAGAGATATTTTTCTTTAGCTGCGGAAGAGATGTAAAGACACAGGCTGCTGAACACGTGTTATCTTGTTTTCTGAAGGACGGTACGCCCTGACAGGAAGAAGAAGCTGCAGACTGTGACCCATGAAAAAAGATAATTTCTCCTCATGCGCCACAGTCTGCAGTTGCTTCTTCCAGTCAGGACGTGTCGTCCTTCGGAAAAAAAGATAACATGTGTTTAGTAGCTTGTTTCTCCATGTTTCTTCAGCAGCTAAAGAAAAATATCTCTTTTATCATGATAGTATTGGCCATGATTCTTTACTACTCATGCTAGATATATTTATTCCATATTGTTTAAGGTCTCATGACTCATATGGCCCTCCTTCTCTTCGTTATACATTTTTCCTATTTTATATATGTACTATGTCTTTAAAAAAGATCATTGTAGATCTACATATCAACTCAATAAAGTACCAAAAAATTATATTATAATATTTGTTAAACATACTTTTTGTGAATGTTTTGGACAACACGACTACCTACATCAAATTGTGGATAATTTGAATGTTTTATTGGAACACATTCATCTAAGCCGCATTCACATACATATGTTGGTGGGAGTGCTCAAAATAATGAGAGCAAGAGAATGTTCATTATTATGGGGTTTGGGTTGTCATTCAAGGTTTTACTATTATCATTTTCTTTTTTATTGAGAATGTAAATCTGGAAATGTCTTCTTGAGTTTGTTATGTAATTAGATTATTTTGTTAGAGTGACAATGGAAATCTCTGTTAGTAATTAATCGAAAAAAGAATTTATTAGACGGACAACAAAAATTTATGTCAACAATTAATTGGAAAAATAATTTATATATTCAAGAATTTAATATTACATATTTAAAATCTAACAATCACATATTTAAAATACATGCTAATTGGTTGATTGTTCTCTGCGATTTATCCAAGTGTATAATACATAAGTCATAATATAATTGTATTTATTATTTTGCTTTGGTGTGTACAAATGATGTATGTTTTTATTTCTCTTATTGAGAATCAAACGCTTTATTTAAAGAATAATAATTTATTAAATGGATCCTTAGTAAATTTTATATTAAATAATTTGATCTCCAACAATTTCTATTTGAAAGTTAATGAGAATTATTTCGCTTAGATAGATTTCGGTTTTTCTTTTGCTTTTATTAAAATTTTTAATGTGTAGAATAATTAGATTCTTAAATAAATTTTATTATAAGATAATTAAGTTCTAAAAAATATGCCATGATAAGACAAATTAATCACTCTTCAAAAACCAAATAATTTGTCTTGTAGTCATTCTCGAAACTTTTTAAAGTAATAAATTTTGTTCTAAAATTTCTTAAGAACCAATTTAATTGCTTACTGAACTAATTGTGAAAAAACTTAATTAAATGTACTTTAGAACTCTTTCATTACTAGAAACACACCTAGTACTGATGGATTTACTATTGGAAAAAATTTTGAATGAAATTTCTGTCAGATTTAGAATCGCCACAGACGACACAAATGATGAATTTTGGTATTTTGCCAAAAGTTACTATCGGACAGGTAATTCGGATGGAAATTCCACAAAAAAAATTATGGGCGTAATTAAATAAGTTGGCACCAAGTCTTAATTTTTATTCGACAAAAATCCCAATTTAAAAACGCTTCAACGTTCCATATTACTATAGAATAAATTCGATGGTAATACCAATGATAATGACCTTATTTAAATCGAATTTGTCGTCCGCTCTCCTTCACTTCTGAAAATAACCCTTCCCCCAAACCTTTCTCCCCTCCCCCACCTAGCTACCACTTCCGTCAACAACCTTCATCCAGCCGCCACCGCAGAGCTCTTGGTACTCGTCATTTCAATGTCCTAACCGCACCCTAACAAGTCACATTGTGCTTGCCTCCACAACATACTGCGCCCTAATCTCCATTTTTTCAGCGTTCTCTCTGTCCTTAAAGTGACTGCCACTACCGCATTGAAGCTATTGTCACCACTGGCGCTCTCTCTCACGAATGAAGTTTTTACTGAGTCCTTAGTCGTGCTGTTTCTGTTTGTATATATATTAGTTATAGTTTTTTCTCGCCTTATCATTATGTTCTTATAAGAAGGATAGGAGTCGTGATTGTAATGATGTATGTATATAATATTTGTATGTTTCTTGTATAAGAAATTTTGTTTATATATGCATGTTTGTAAAAGGTGAAAAATATCTTACGGTTTCCAAAAGAAAATAGCAATACGATTTTGAGAGTTAAAGAATCATATTTTATTATTAAGTATATAGATAATATTTCTCACTATTAGAGTGGTGCAATAAGAAACGTGATATTCTAATTAATAGTAAGGATGTTACAGAATACTAATCATTCTGCTTAGATTAGAATTGTAAAAAATAATAAAAATTGAATAAATAATTTATGGTAAGTCATTCTGGGGATTAAATTATAATAATGATATGTAAATATTCTTATTTATTGTATCAATTTTAGATAATTTTATGTTAATTTTTTTATTATCTGTTATAAAATAGAATATGCACTTGTTCTAATAATTCAATCAATAGTTAATAATAAATGAGTTTTATATGAATTATGATGTTCAATTTAAATTGAATATACCTAAGACTTAACATAATTCTAATAATACAATATGTTAATAATTTTTCTAAGTTAGAGTGAAAAGATTAAAATGATATATCCTCTATTCAATTTTTATAAGTAAAATGAAAATAAAAAAATTAGTAATATTTTTCAATTTTTATGCAATAAATTTAATCAATATATATGAAAAATAAAATATCTTAAACAATCACTGATAATTATCCTAAAAGACAATAAAATCCCCTCAAAAAATCTATTAATCCAAGCTGGTACTTAACAGATAGATCAGTAGTTTATCATGTCACATAGACATGCTCTGTTAAGCCCAAAGAGAGGTCGTTTATGGAAGGGCTAAAGAGTCTCACGGAATTAAAGATAAAAAATCGGAAAGAAAATTTTTTTTTGGGAGTCTCATTGTCTTTCAGAATAATTGTGAGAGACCGTTTAGAATTTTTTTTATAATTTATTATAAATATTTTATATAACATAACCTTCATAATTTTATAAAAATAATTCTCTAATTAATTATTTTGTAAGACCCAGAACTTTTGAAAAGGTTTATTATAAACTAATTTCAATATCAATTATTTATTTATAGCTTTAATTTCAGAAATTACTTTATTAAAGAATATTTAAAGCAAGTTTTAATTAATTGAATTTGAAATAGATTAAGATTCTTATCCAATTTTATAATTATTGATTTATTTTTTATATTTAAATTATAACGTTCGTAGTTATGAAATAATAAGAATTTCATATGATTTAATTTAAATAGTTCAATACTTTAAGTTTAAAAATAAAGGAAATTAATCTTATTATCTTATAATTTCAATTAAAGTATTTGATTTTTAATTAATTAGTATTTTGGTACAACAAATAATATTTTTAAGTAATTTTTAAAAATTTAATTAGAGTTTAAATTAATATCCCATGCCTCAATTTTATTCAAATTTTCCTACTTTAATTAAACCCGAAAATTCCCAAATCAAACCCTATTTTTCATCTAAACCTACTCCTAATTTGATCTAACCTTAACCTAGCTACCCTACCCCCTCACACACACACACACACACACACACACAACACACACACACACACACACACACACACACACACACACACACACACACAATAGCAGCTGAAATAGAAAAGAAACAAAGAAATGGAAGAGAGAAAAGGGGAGCCGCGAGAACGGGAAGGAAGGAGAGAGGAGGAGGGAAGAGAGAGAGAGAGAGTGTGTGTGTTCACGGAGAGAGTTACGAGGAGAGGGAGTCACGCCGCCGTCCCTGCGCCGTCACCATTGTGCCGTCATCGCTGGTGCTGTCAGTGAAGCCATCGTCATCGTGGAACAGATCTGAGGTGAGAGAGAGAACCGCGATGGGGAAGGAGTCGTGCCACCCAGTCGCTGTCCGTGAGGAGTTGTCACCGGCCTGCATGCTGCCAATGTCGCCGGCGTTGTCGCGAGAAGGAGAGACAGCCGCGTCGAAGGAGAAGAACCGTCACGGAGCTGTCCCTGCCGCTATGCCTAGCTGCTGTCGCGAGCCTCGTCGCCACTGATGGGGGTGCGCCGATGACGAGAGGACTTTTGCTAGTAAAGAATTTCATAGAAATAATCACGTTGTAAGTATAGTTTCTAAACTAGCAAAGAATCCTTTCGTACAAAAGTTTGGTTGTCACAAGTAACAAAACCCCTAAAAAGTAATAACCGAAGTATTTAAACATCGGGTCGTCTCTCAAGGAATTGCAGGGAAGTATGATTTATTATTGGTTATGGAAAAGTATCTTTTTGGGTTTTTGAAATAGGGAACAAGGAAATAAATTGGTAAGAAAGTAAATTAATAATCATGAAAACCCTTGCAAGGTATAAGAACTGGAAATCCCATCCTAGTTATCCTTATCAATTGTGATGAGAATTATTTATTGCTCCCACTTAGTTAACCCTTACTAAATAAAGGAAAGTCAAGTGGACTAATCAATTTGATTCCTCAAGTCCTAGTAAACTCCTATGGAAAGACTAGCTTTAGAGGGATCCAAATCAATCAGCAAATTCTAATTTTCAATCAACAAGGAGTTTGATAACTCAAGTATAACCAATTACTCAACCAAAGCCAAGAGGGAAAAAATCCAAATTATTTATATCGTAAATAGAAGAAAGCAATCATAAATCTGAAATACCTCAAATTGCATTAAATAAAGAAAATCAAATCTAACATGGAGTTGATAAACCAAATTGGGAAAATAAACAATTAAAGTAATAGAATAAATAAAAGTAGAAGAGAAACTAAATTAAAGGAACATTGAACCTGGAATTGAGAAGAAGTAAACCTAACCTAAGAGAAATCCTAAATCCTAAAACTTAAGAGAGAGAGGAGAGAGCCTCTCTCTCTAGAAAACTACATCTAAAACCTAGAATTGTGAATTATGAATGATGTGATGAATGAATGAATGAATGAATTCCCCCACTTTATAGCCTCTAATCTGTGTTTTCTGGACCGAAAACTGGGTCAGAAACAGCCCAGAAATCGCCCCCAACGATTTCTGATACGTCCAGCACGCGGCAAAGTCACGCGCACGCATCGTCCACGTACACACATGGATTGAATTTTTTCCAGGTCACGCGTACGCGTGATCCACGCAATTGGAACCGCCTCATTTGGACCTCTGTAGCTCAAGTTATGATCGATTGAGTGCGAAGTGGTCAGGGCTGACAGCATTAGCAATTCCTTCAGTTTCTTGTATTCCTTCCACTTTTGCATGCTCCCTTTCCATCCTCCAAGAAATTCCTGTCCTATAAACCTTGAAAAAACTTAACACACATATCAAGGCATCGAATGGTAATAAGAAAGGATTATTAATTAGCAATTTAAGGCCAAAGAAGCATGTTTTCAACTATATCACAGAATTAGGAAGGATTTGTAAAACCATGCAAATTATATGAATAAGTGAGCAGAGAATTGATAAAAACCACTCAATTAAGCACAAGATAATCCATAAAATAGTGGTTTATCAATCTCCCCACACTTAAACATTAGCATGTCCTCATGATAAGCTCAAGGAGATAAAAGGAATGAATGGGGGAAAGTAAGACTCATGAGATGCAACCTATATATGAATGCAACTATATGCTAAGATGTTTCTACCTACTTGGTTAAAAGTAAACAAGTTCTCCAAGACAAACATGAATCAGATTTCACTAATTCAAATCATACAATAAAAGACAAGTAAACCTGTAAGAAGATAGCTCATGAAAGCAGGGAACATAGAATCAAGTATTGAACCCTCACAGGTAGTGTATATGCACTCTAATCTCTCAAGTATCTAGGGTTAATCACTCTACTCTTCTCTAGTCATACTTTCTAAAACTTTGTTCTTCATCTATCCAATCAACAAAAATTTAGTATACCAATGCAAACATCATGAGGTCTTTTCAAGGTTGTAATGGGGCTAAGGTAAGGGTGAGGATATATGTATGGCCAAGTGAGCTATAATATGAATCTTTGATTAACCTAAGTTCTCACCTAACACACACAAAAATTCTATGTAACTCTAAAATTGTGCCTAGCTACCCAAAATTCCCACTTTTTCATCACATACTCATGTATCGACTTTTCTTTAGTTTTACCACATATGCATTGATCTTTTATTGAACTTAGCATTGGAGTAATTTTATCCCCTTATTTATTTATTTAATTAATTTATTTATATTATATATATATATATATTTTTTTCTTTTTTTTCTTTTTCCTTTTTTTTTTGTATTTATATTTTTCTATTGATTAAAAATATAAAAGTAAACATAACATATCAATACACATGGATTTTTAATTTTTCTGATCTCACATGAGTAGGTACCCAAATTCCCAATATTTTGTCAATGAAACACTGTACACTTTCATTAACCCAAGTTCCCACAGTTTCCCACACTTAATTGACAGACAATCTCTATCTTAAGCTAACCAAATATTCAATTGAGGTAATTAATTGTTTTTCCGCTTAAGGCTAGTGATGTGGTAAAATATAGAACAAATGGGATTAAAAAGGCTCAAAGTGGCAAACAAAGGTAGTTGAAAGGGTAGGCTATTTGGGATAAGTGAGCTAATAACAAATGATGGCCTCAATCATATGCAAGCATGTAAATACACTAAATAATAGACATATAGAATGGAACAAAGTAAAGTTTGCAATCATAGTGAAGAAAACACACAAGAATAAAAATTTATGGCTAAATAATGTAACCATGTAATTAAGCTCAAATTCTCACAGGTTGTGTGTTCTTAGCTATAACCCATGTTCCAAATACAACTTCCAACAAGTTTAATAAAAAATTTTCAATTTAAATTAGTGAAATACTATAAAAAAAAGGTCTTGAACAGAAACTTGTCACTTTAACCAAGCAAAACATACATGCAAACAAACATGCAAATGCAACAACTAACAAGGAAAATAAATGATTGGTGTTGAAAAGAGGGTAGCTGACCCACGGAAGTCGGTATCGACCTCCCCACACTTAAAGACTGCATCATCCTAGGTGCATGATAAGACGTGCAAGTGGACAGGTTGCTCCAACTGACGCTTATAGATGGAGGCGCCTTAGCTGGAGGTCTCTTGGTTCCTTTCCATGCCGGTGTCTTGTCAGTGGTTTTCTCTTTTTCTTTCTTGGTACCCATGTCTAAAGAAGAAAGAAAAGGAAGAATATTAAATATAGAGAACTAAAGAACCTGGAGGAAGAGATTCCAAGTGATAATGAATGCCAAAGAGAGGATAATAGCTTAAATACATGGTAGCTACAACATGTAGGTAAGACAACAGTTAAGATCAAGAAGGCAATTCATAATAATTAGATGCATGAGTGTTTATGGCATGCAGAAACAGGCATGAGAAGCATAGCTCAAGCATCAAGTATTAAATGTGCCAAATTGAAGAGCATTTGAAATGGTGACAATTGTGAATGATAATCCCAAATACATGTGGATTGTAGTGTGAGAATAAGAATGAAAAGAATGAATCCAAATGTATATGAGAGCCAACCTTAAATGTTAATTGTCAAATCAATCCTTATAATATCCACAGGTTCAAAATAATAAAATAATACCCAAATAAAATTCCAACACCAACATAAAAATGCATGAGAAGAAACCATAAATAACTAAGGTAACATGAAATAAATAAATGCAATAATGGAAAGAAGGGGGAAAGAGTAGATGAGGGGGAAGAAAAGAACCTTGGTGAAGAAGATGAAGAGGGAAGGAAGAAAGTAAGAAAAAGTAAAGAGAAATAAAGAAGAAAGAAGAGAGAAGAAAGAATTAAGAAGGGAGAAGAGAGAATTAGGATTGGGGGAGAAAAGATAAGAATTTTGGGCGCAAATCTTAGTTAAACTGTGCGTCACATGCGACGCGTGCGCATGGTGCACGCGGACGCGTGGATCGTGCTATTTTCAAGCGACGTGTACGCGTGACCTGGGTTGCGCGATTGGCGTGGAGGCAACCTCGCGCACGCACAACTCTCTGTCCCATACACACAATTGCCAAAAATTTAAACGACGCGTGCGCGTGAGGGACGCGCACGCATGGATGGCCTGTAGGGGAAAATGACGCGTTCGCGTCAGGGACGCGCACGCGTGATGTTGCTCGTGCTTTTAGTACCATTCCAGCCCCAAGGCATCACAACTCTCTGCCCAAACCTTGTTTACGCCGATTTTTCAGGGTCACGCATACGCGTGGGTAACGCGCACGCGTGGAAGGCTGATTTTGCAAGTGATGCGGATGCGTCAGGGACGCGTTCGCGTGAGCGTGTTTGTGGCTAAGGCATGCCTCCAGCCATGCTCCTGTGCAACTCTCTGTTTCTTTCCTTCTTTGTTTCGGATGCACGTGTGACGCGTACGCGTCAGCGACGCTCGCGCGTCGCGTGCCCCTCCTTTTTTATGCAGAATGCAAATGCAAATGCAGACTATATGCAGAGATTATGAATGGCACTAATGAAAATAAAATAAAATAAGATTAAGAATAAAAAGGAACGATTATACCATGGTGGGTTGTCTCCCACCTAGCACTTTTAGTTAAAGTCCTTAGGTTGGACATATGGTGAGCTCCTTGTCATGGTGGCTTGTGCTTGAACTCGTCTTGAAACTTCCACCAATGCTTGGACTTCCAATAAGCTCTATCAATACCAGGTAAATTCCCCAAGCTTTGATGGAGTGCTGCACAAGCTTTGAGCTCTCAAAATTGATCCTCATATATTCCTGGATCCCAAATCTTGATTTTACACCTGTCTTCAAGTTGATCATCATGATTCCATCCGGGTGGTAGGCAATTTGAATTCTCACTAAGGCATCCAAACAGCTTCCTAGACCTATTCAGTTGAGTTTTACACCAACCTTTGCATTTAAACTTTAAGCCTTCCACCATATTGAATCTTGCATGACAACTCCTACCACTAGCCATCTCCCTCTTACTCGTAAAGCCACAAAGAGCTCGAAGTTGACCATCTGTCTCAAGTAAACCATATTCAAGTGGAATGAGAAAGCTAAGAGATGTGAATTTTACCCATTTGAATGTTGTGAAGGATGATGATGACTTAGGGGGAGAGGTCTCCAACAACTTTGGCAAAGTGATTTCAAGCTCCACTCCCTTGTGCTCTTCCTTGCAACTTTCACCTTTTTGCAAGCTTCTTCAAGTTCAACCTCTTCCTCTTGGTAGCTTTCTTGCAATTCAATCTCTTCTTCATTACTCACCAAGGGCATGGGAGGTTGTGCTTCTTCTTTAATCTCCATCTCTTGATCAACCTCTTCAAAGTCTTTAGCCATGATATGTCTTGGAGGTTGTAGACCCTCTTCAACATCAAATTTAAACGTCTTGGAAGGAGGTTCTATGACTAGACTTTCCAATAGAGGTTTAGCATTTTCTAAGTCTGCAACCACTTTTTCCTTTTCAATAATTGCTGCTTTGTCCAGTTGTTCAAGTATAAAATCGTTCTCCTCCTTGATGATTTCCTTTCCATGACAACTCCCTTCAACTACTCCTTCATCTGCAAGGGTCTCTCCTACCTTAACATTTTGGGCCTCCTCTTATTCTAAGACAAAATCAGACTCCTCCTTGATGTCTTCCTTCACTAATTCTTCGACCACTCCTTCGACTTCAAAGGTCTCCACTACCTCCACCTGTAGGGCCTCCTCTAGCTTCTTATGAAGTATGAATTCGCGAAGACGATCCCTTTTCTCTTGTTCCTTGTCAATAGCATAGCTGGGATCATCTTGCTCTTGGATTGATGGATGTGGATGCTCTTCCATGGAGGGTGGTGGTGTGCTAAAGCTTGAGGGTTGAATATTGGAGGTAGAGGGTTGGCTCATGCGGGATATAAGATTTTGGAGTGTAGAGGTGAAACCAATGATATTAGAGATGAGTGTGTTGTTATCTAATGGAGGTTGGGGTGGATAGGAGGGTTCATTTGTTGGGAGAAAGGGCTCATAATACGGAAGTGGATCTTCTTGATAAGGATATGGAGATGGTGAATATTGAGGTGGTGGTTGGTGTGGTGGATAAGGATTAGGGTCATATGGAGGTGATTCGTGGAAAGGGGCTGGTGAGTGTGGTGGTTCAAAGTTATGTTGAGGAGAGGGCTCATAGGCATATGGTGGGGCTTGTTGGTAACTACAAGGGGATCCACCATATTCATCATCTTGGTAAGCACCCTGGAATGGCTCTTGACCATAGCAATTTGGTGGAGGTTGGTTGTCACGAAAGGGTCCACCATAACTATTGTCTTGGTATGCATCACAGAATGGTTGTTGGTTATAGCGCATTGGAGGGGGTTATTGCCAAGAGGGTTGATCAAATCCTTGTGGCTCCTCCCATCTTTGATTCTTCCAACCTTGATGCCTGTTCTCATTATAGCTTCCATTCCTTACAATAACATTGGAACCAAACTTGAAACTAGAGGGGTGAGAATTCATAGTAGCTAAAGAAAATAAAAATTAATCAAAATTAATGAAAATAAACTCCTAAAACTAGAAACACTAACAAAGAAACGAAAAAGCAAATATTTACAATAATCAATAATAAGGCACACGTTTGTAATTCCCCGGCAATGGCGCCATTTTTGACAAACGGATTCTAGCTAGTAAAGAATTTTATAAAATTAATCACATTGTAAGTACAGTTTCTAAACCAGCAAAGAATCCTTTCGTACAAAAGTTTGGTTGTCACAAGTAACAAAACCCCTAAAAAGTAATAACCGAAGTATTTAAACCTCGGGTCGTCTCTCAAGGAATTGCAGGGAAGTATGATTTATTATTGGTTATGGAAAAGTATCTTTTTGGGTTTTTGAAATAGGGAACAAGGAAATAAATTGGCAAGAAAGTAAATTAATAATCATGAAAAGCTCTTGGCAAGGTATGAAAACTGGAAATCATATCCTAATTATCCTTATCAATTGTGATGAGAATTGTTTATTGCTCCTACTTAGTTAACCCTTACTAAATAAAAGAAAGTCAAGTGGACTAATCAATTTGATTCCTCAAGTCCTAGTCAACTCCTATGGAAAGACTAGCTTTAGAGGGATCCAAATCAATAAGCAAATTCCAATTCTCACTCAACAAGGAGTTTGATAAATCAAGTGTCACCAATTACTCAACCAAAGCCAAGAGGGGAAAAATTCAAATTATTTATATCGTAAAGAGAAGAAAGCAATCATAAATCTGAAATACCTCAAATTGCATTAAATAAAGAAAATCAAATCTAACATGGAGTTCATAAACCAAATTGGGAAAATAAACAATTAAAGTAATAGAATAAATAAAAGTAGAAGAGAAACTAAATTAAAGGAACATTGAACCTGGAATTGAGAAGAAGTAAACCTAACCTAAGAGAAATCCTAAATCCTAAAACCTAAGAGAGAGAGGAGAGAGCCTCTCTCTAGAAAACTACATCTAAAACCTAGAATTGTGAATTATGAATGTTGTATCAATGAATGGATGGATTCTCCCACTTTATAGCCTCTAATCTGTGTTTTCCGGGCCGAAAACCGGGTAAAAAAAGGCCAGAAATTGCCCCCAGCGATTTCTGATACGTCCAGCATGCGACAAAGTCACGCGTACGTGTCGTCCACACGTACGCGTGGATTGAATTTTCTCTAGGTCACGCGTACGCGTGATTTATGCGTTCATGTCGCCTATCTTTAGGGCAGCTATGGCAAATTATATATCGTTGTGAAGCCCCAGATGTTAACTTTCCAATGCAACTAGAACCGCCTCATTTGGACCTCTGTAGCTCAAGTTATGGTCAGTTAAGTACGAAGAGGTCAGGCTGGACAGCTTAGCAATTTATTCAACTTCTTTTATTCCTTCCACTTTTGCATGCTTCCTTTCCATCCTCTAAGCCATTCCTACCCTATAAATTCTGAAATCACTTAACACACATATCATGGCATCGAATGGTATAAAGGGGAATTAATTTTTGGTAATTTAAAGGCTTGGGAAGTAAGTTTCCAATTATAGAACAAAATTAGGAAGGAAAATGTAAAACCATAAAATTTATATGAATAAGTGAGTAAAGATTTGATAAAAACCACTCAATTGAGCACAAGATAAACCATAGAATAGTGGTTTATCAGCCGCCAAGCTTTTGTGCCGGAGAACCCCGCTGCCGTCGCCGATGACCACTGCCGGTCAGGGTTTTAAGTTTGCTTTCTGTTCTTTTGGATTCTGAGAGGATCGCTGATGCTGTGTGATTGTTACAGTCGCCGCCACCAGGGTTCTTGCTCGCCGCTGTCGCTTAAGGTTATTGCTGGAGCTGCTACTGGGTTGATTCGGGGTTTCGGTTTCTTTGTTTTCTTACTATAGTAAGTGTTTATGTTTCGAAAACCCCTGCGATAGTATTCCGTTATGTTTGGTTATAAAATCTAAGGTTTGATAATGTAGGTTCATGTTCTGAGTGTTGCATGTCGCTTTTAAGTTGTTGTGGTTGTTGCGAAAGTAATCAGAGGCTGAGGTTTCGGCTGCCGTTGGTTTCGAGTTGAGAGAAAAAGTTTCGTTGATGCGGTTGGGTTATGGTTTAGACGAGTTGAGGTAGGGGCAATTTCATAAACTTAATTTACTATTGAGAAGTGTTTTAAGTTGATATTAATATGAAAAATATGTTTTTATGATTTCGTAAGTCTTATGAATTGAACTGAGTTGTCTTGAATGAATGTAAATGCGAGTTTGAATGATTTATTGATTAATTGAAGATGTTTAGTCGGGTTTTATACTTGGATTAAGGTTATTATGATGATTGGGCTGTGGCTATTTCTAATTATTGAGTTAGAAAGTTGGTTTGATTAAATACTATGTAAAATTATTTTTCTTAGTTTGGGGTTTAATTTGATGTTGAAAATGAATTGGCGTTTGAAATGATTTGAGATATTGGGAGTGGATTTTGTTGATCTATTGGAAAATATTTTGAGAATTTGAAAGTGATTTGAATGATTGACAGGCGTTTGGTTTGGTTTGGTTAGGACCCTTGAAGGGTGGCAAAAGTCCGAGTTTTAGGGGAGGTGCTGCCGAAATTTTATGAAACTCTGAGACTTTGTTTAAAGAACTACTTAAAAATAAAATTTGATTTAATAATCATATTATTTGATTTCGATTGATTACAAAAGAACTATGCTTTAAGTTTGATTTATTAATGAAAGAATGATGTTTTGAGCTTTATTGAGAAAAGATTTATGTTTTGAGTTTGAACTATTAATAGAAAGGGTTATACCTTAGATTTGATTTAGTAAGAAAAGATTTATGTTTAGGTTTGAATTATTAAGAACAACTTTATGTTTTGAATGTGATTTTTTAAGAAAGGATTATATTTTGAGTTTTGACTTATTAAGAAAGGCTTTATGTTTTGAGTTTGATTTATTAAGAAAAGTTTTACGTTTTGAGTTTGATGAAAGAACTACATTTTAAGGAATTATGATTCAAGGAGTTTAATAATTTTAAAGAACGAGATTGGTTATCATCCTCCCTAAAGTCTCGAGACCCTGCCGTGAGGTTTAATTAATAGATGATTCTTTTAGTATTTTGAAAGAGGTTTTAATCTGAAATAGTCTTGAAGTTGGTTTGGAAAAAAAGAATCTTGGTTAAGTAAGAGTTGGGTTTCGTATGAAAGAAGAACATGTTTTTTTTATAAGGTGGTTTTGGGGGTTTTGGAAAAGATTATAAGGAGTGATGTTGGTTTTCAAATAAAAATGAAATTGTTTTGAGCATTGACCTGGCAAGGTTCGTGGTGGTTTACCGCTTGCCCAGTATCAAGATGTATGTGGGGTTCGTGGTGGTGTACCGCCTACATATTTCTAAAAGAGGATGTTGTGTGGGGTTCATGGTAGTTTACTGCCTACATGTGTGTGTTGTTTTCCAATTGAAGATCTTGCGAGGTTTGTAAAATTCGGTCAAACCGTAATTAATAAAATAATAAATTAAAATAAGAGCGAATATGGTTATAAAATTTAGCAATCGGAATTTGATAATTTAAATATGATATTTGGACTCATTAAATTTTTCTGAGTCAGAAAACATAGTTTTCTGAATAAAAATGCGCACTAGAAATTTGACCGGCAGTACCGGTTGCGATCTGTCCGGTACTGTGGTTAAGAAAATTAATTAGAAGTGAATAATTTTAAGAAATAAGAATTTATAATTTGGGAAGCTAGAAATATTTAAAATACGATTTAAAACTCTAATCTTAAAGGTTTTGGCCCAATGGACTAAACCAAGTGAACCGGGCCCAAGTGTAACACCCTAACTACCAAAGCTTACGCTTCCGGCTGCACAACTCTGATAGCTCGGATATTACGACGACTTTTATACTATTTAATACTAAAATATGAGCCTGTTTAAAACTTAAACCGTGAAACCGCTCCCAAAAATACTTTCGTTCGATGACGTACATTCACAGAATATCATACAACTTACAAAAGTTCATAAAGAGTACATCCATATATATACACATATATATATAAATAATATTACAAGCATTAGACAATACAATTCCTATCCCTCTTAAGAATATCTCAAGATAAAGGCGAGGGTACAGATAATAGTCTAAAGCAATATAGAGCATTTCAACAACAACTAAATAAACTCTTCGTGACTTCTGCGCCCATATCCTGAAAGGGGAAAAATGTAGGGGGGTGAGAACATCATCCTCGAAAGGGTTCTCAGTAGAGGGTTTTTGGGAATTACTGTAATAGGATACGTGAAGATAATCGCACCAGTGATTCATAACCGTCTCATGCCTCTTTTCAAAAACAACGGTTTACAATGAAAGTAAAGTCGGAAATCTTTTCGGAAAGAAGAACCGTTCAATTCTCAAAAACTCAAAAGCCTTTCAAAACGGTTTATCTATGCGGAACCAAAATAGCCTTTCATAATTTTATTCCAAACCAGAAACACAAAACCGAAATCAACCATCAGTTAATCTCTTTCCAACCACGGCCCTAGGCCCAAACAATCCAACCAACAACCAATCACCACAATCCAACAGAGTCCTAGATGCAAACACAGATAGGAAGTTCAAGCACAAACAAACAGCTATTACAAGTAGAACAGTTAGCAATTAATCACATAGGCAAACCAAGTATAATATGCACACCCAACCAATGTCACACAAATGCATATGATGCATGCCTGTCCCTAGTGGCTGATGATATCATCTGTCGGTTATAGAGCCAACCCGACAAGTCCTGGTAGCTAACCATTGGACTGTCCCTCTGTCGCGCATCCCCAACTCGAGTTATACTCATCATAAACTTGATCATAATCATGATCCATATCCATCACCCTCACTGGTGAATATTTACGGGGGCGAGCTCATCCGGGCTTTCACAGTACCCGGCCACACTTACGACATAGGGTCAACAGAGTATCAAGTCTCAACCTGGAGCACGTGGTGGCTAGCCACTGCTACTACCCAGGGAAACTCGTATCTCAGATAGTGGAAGTGCAAAAATCACAATTATCAATATCTCAGCATATATGCATTCATTCTCAGCCATGGATCAACATCCATCTCAGCCATCCGGCTCACGGTTCAATCCAGAACCAGCCAATATTCATATCATACACAGCCATTCCGGCTCACGGTTCAATCCAGAACCAATCAACATGTATAAACATACACAGCCATTTCAGGCTCTCAACAAAACAACACTTCCACATTCAAAATCATCAAATTCATGAAATCGGCATTTAAGCCATAAATCATTTTCTCAATTCATTTCACTTTGAAATCAAGTTTCAACTTTTTTCAGCCTTGGCTTTAATGATCTCATTTCTCAAATCATCTCAGGCTCATAAGCCACTTTTACTCAAGGTAAATTCCCCTTTTAAAATAATGCCACTCTCGGCATTCTCTTTGCAAAACTTCCATCATCATGGCAAGTTAAAAGCCTCTTTGAGATATTCAAAAATCACCCATCCAACAATGGGACTTTATAACAAAAGTTTCTCGGCAGAGTCCCAAGTCTTTAGAGGAGAATAACATAACTCATTTCGCCAAATTCATTTAAAATCATTAAAACATTGGCTTTCTAATTTGAGTAATAAAATAGGATCTAAGCCAAACCGAGTCACGTAATCATTTACTTCTTTCAAAGCCGTTTTCTTTTCCTAGGTAAAACCAGCTTCAACCCCCATGATAAATTCTAAAGCATTTCGACTGTTCAAAATTGTTTTAGTCTTGCAAAGGTTCAGAATTCAAGGAGCACTTAAAACCTTTCTCAAACATTTCAAAATGAAACTTGTCAATAGACATTCAGGTTCTTTCAAAGCCATTGAAACTTCTTTAATTGAAACCCCCAAGTCAAATTCAAAGGCATAAACCCTCTTCACGTTCAAACAACTTTAAAACACAAGTTTCACCTAAATAACTTTCTCTTGAAAGAGATACAATGCCTTTCTTAAGAAGCAAGACTAAATTACAATTTCCCCTTTTTCTAACTCATTTCAAAAGCATGAATCATCCTTTTCTTGATAATTCAAATAAAATAGTAGAAGTCTTTAACTCATCATTCTCCAAACATTTCAATAAAGACTCGGATTTTATAGAAATTTCGGCAGCGCCTCCCCTAAAACTTGGACTTTGCCACCCGGTTCGGGTCCCAACTAAACCGTTCCACAATCCTTTTCAACAGCCCAAAATCCAAAATCAGTTCAAGGCAAGCCAAATCCAACAACCATCTCAATTCCATATTCCAAGAAAACCGTTTCAAAAACCAAATCATTATCAGCCGAATAAACTCATTTCTAAAGTTTCAAAGAAACGGTTCAGCAATAGTCATTTATTCAAACCAGATCATTAAAGCAAGCCAGGCTGAATTCAAGAGTGTATTCTATTTTTTTCACATTCTCAAGAAAATCCATTCAACTCAAATCAATTTCCAACGGATTCAACTCGATCTCAAAGCTTTAAAAGAATCAATTTCAAAAGCATTTTGTTTCACAAAGCCACACAACAGTCGAGTTAAACCAACACCCATAATCATACAGAACAACCAAACAATACATAGGACTGATACAATCACCAAATACACATCCTCACATCAGTACCCATATGTAATAATTCCAATATACAAAATATAGTTTTCGGAAAGCGCCCCTACCTCAAAACGTAATTCCATAATCCAAACGTCTCATAGTGTCCTTTCTGCCTCGACCCGAACTGACGGCAACCAAAACCTCAGCTCCAAGCCACTTTCGCAACAGTCTTAACAACTCTAATCGCAACATACAACAACCGAAACTCAATCTTATAGCAATTAACGCCATAAACCTCAGCGTGAGATTACAGAACAGTAACGAAAGGGCTTTCAAATCGAAACGCTTACCGAACCGAAGAAGAAACGGCTGAACCGAAATGGCGGCGGTCTCCGAACCAGTTCAACGGCAGCCCGGCAGCCACCTCAAGCGGCTGCGGCGACAAATTCCGATCACGACATCTGAAACCAACACGCAGCGACTATAGTATTCCCGGAATTCAAAAAGGACAGAAACCACAATTAAAACCCTTACCGGCAAACTCTTCCAGCAGCGGCAGCAGGGTCTCAAGTGGGAGAAGCTCAGCCCGGAGCTCCGTCGGTGATCCCGAAAGTCACAGCGGCCCAAATCATGGTGACTCAGCCTGCTCCTCTTCCTATAGCGATTCCCGTAACATCACACGCCAAAAGGGGTAGGGAATGGCAGAGCTCAGCCACGGTGAAGTAGGGCGGTACAACGGCGGCCAAGCACAGTCCTCCAAACGGTAGTGATGCGGCCACAGCTCCTCTTCTCCGTGTTCGTCGGCGACAGGGAAGCACAAAGGCAGCACCTTCTCTTTCTCAGCGGACCAAAACAACGGAGGCAGAAGGACTCATCTTGCTTCTCCAGCTCGCGTCTTCCCCCTCTTGCCGGTAACAGCAACGCGGCTCGAGGCCCCATGGACGGCGGTGACGGGACCCAAGTTATGCCCCTCTTCGACGCGTTCATCTCTCCTCCCTTAGCTTAGGTCACGAACAGAGAAGATCCATGGTGATGATGGCACAGCGACGCGGCAACGTGAGCTTGCAGCAGCGATGCCCAGGTGCGGCGGCGACGGCGCACGACAGCGCCCCTTCCTCCTCTTTCCTCGCGCCAGCTTCGACGGATTGACAGTGGCGGAGGCGGCGCGAGTCCTCTCTCTTCTTCGCGATTTATGGCATCGAGGAGGGCGGCTTCTGCGGTGGCGCCAGGGAGTGACGGCAGTGCGCGAAGCTTCTCCAACGACGGCAACGACGCGACGGCGCGGTGGCGCGGCGACGGCAACACGATGAGCTTCCTTCCGCCTCTCCTCTGCCGCAACTCAGTCTCCATCTCCCTCTCTGCCTCAGTTTCTCTCTTTCATGGAAATCAAGGGGAATTGCGTGTATTGCCGCTGCTGTTAGAAGGGAAGGCTACAGCAGCTATGGGGAAACCGGGTCGGGTTAGGGTTTTTAGGGTTAGGGTTTCATTTCAAAAATTAGGGTTATGGGCATTTTAGTAATTGCAAATGAAATTGGGGATAATATAGTAATTGAAACCCAAATTAACTCCAACACTAATCATATAGGAAAATACTATTTGCTCATCAACTTTACAAATTATTTTCAATAAAATGCCCAAATCAAATAATTAGAGATGATATAGTTAAATCCTTTATTTTCCCAAAATAGCAGTATTACTATTTTAAAATATTAATTATTTAATCCAAACCATATGAAAACCCTTATTATTTCACAACTATCAACTTTATACTTTAAATATAGAAAATAATCCAATAATTATAAAATTGGATAATAATCATAAATTATCTCAAGTTCAATAAATCAAAACTTGCCTTAATTATCTTTAATAAAATGATTTCTGAAATTAAGGCTGTAAATAACTATATGATTTGAAACTTGATCATAAAAAGACTTTTCAAAGGTTCTGGGTCTTACACCAAGTGGACCCAAGACCCAACATATATAAATATTAGTTATGAGCATTTCAGCTCATTTACCCTAAAGAAAGGGTGTGGGGCGGATAGAGAGAAGAGAGAAAGAAAACCTAGCTTTCCAAACTTCAAATCACCATAACTTTTGATCCAGAACTCCAATTGACGAGCCGTTTGTGGCCACGCGTCGTTCTTCTCATCTTCTACAATTCTATCTAAGTTTTGTGATGATTATTCTACTATCCTTTGTCCAGTTTTTGTTTTTCTCTTTAAATTCGAATTTGGTTTTGGTTTTGAGGAAATCTTGTGATTTTGGTTGTGGTTTTGAGGAAATCTTGTGATTTTGGTTGTTTAGGGGTGCTCTAGTATGAGCCATTGGTGATATTCATCATAAAGTACAGTACGTTAAGGTAAGAAATCCTCCAACCCTTGTGATTTATCAATTTCATGAACCCTAAGTTGATTTTAAGTGTGAAAATTGATTATGTTAGAGTATTGGGTGATTTTGGTACACAATTGGAAGATTGATATTGCTTGTGGGGCTTTGGTGAGGCTTTGGTGAGGCTTGGAGCTAAGGGTTGGTGGAGACTTCCAAAGAAGATGCTCAATTGGCTTGGCTCCAAGAGGTACGGCTTAAGTTTCATTTAAGTACTGTGTGGTGTAATGAGAATTCCTAGGCTAGATGCCCCTAGACTTAAGTTTGGATTGTGTAAATGGTTGGTACTAAAATATTTAGTTGATATGCAATGTAAATTAATGATTGAGTTGACAATTGTGTGAATTTGTATGTTTGGGATGTTGAGAAATTGATAAATTGGATAATGAATATTAGTTTGTGGAATATGCATTTAAATTGTGAATTTAGGCTGGAGGTCGTGAATCTTGGGCCGGAGGCCGGAAAGAGGTAAGAAAGGTAAGTGATGTGTGTATTGTGTGATGTCATATGAGATTGAAGGGAATTGTGATTGAAGGGAATTGTGATTATTATTATTTGGTTACAAGGGATTGTATGGATTATGTGGTTGTTGGTGTTGAAGGAGGAATTGATGTCTTTGTTGATAATGCACGTGAGTTGTATATGATAACATGAATTTATATGTATTGGGGGTTGATGGAATTGGTATTGTTGAAACTTGAGATGTGGAATGAAATATATGATATAGTATTTTGTTTGAAATTGAGTTATTTGATTGAGATTGGTCAAAATGGTGGATTGGTGGATTGTGAATTTAATAAGAATGTTGAAAATATGAGTTGAGGAGGCTTGAGGTTGATTTGGTAAGTTTTGGTTGGTTTTGAAAAGGTTTGAAATTACTTTGTGTTAAAAAATTAGTTTTGTTAGTTTTTATGAAAGTTGTGATTTTGGCCTACTTTGACGGAGCATAACTTGGTCCCCAGATCCCCGATTTGAATCAAACTTGTTTAGAAATAACATTGGATCCGAGATGTTTATGATGTTCAAAGAACGGGTGGAAAATGATTTGAGACGAAAAAGTTATGCCCGTCAGAAGTTTGGGGGTTTGAAAATGTAATCCTGCCGCTTTTTAAACTTAGTAAAATTTTTGGTAAAACGTACTCCGACGCGCATGCATGGCCGACGCACATGCGTCACTCACGATTTTTACTCTCTCACGCGTGCGCCTGGCCTATATTGATGCAGGTGAGTGGTACAAATTCTAGAGAGTTGTGATGGTAGTGTGTTGGTTTTGTGCGAGGAGCACAAAACGCATCCACGCGTACGCGTGGCTGACGCGCATGCGTCACCCTACCTTTCTACTTCCCACGCATACGCATGGGCGACGCTCATGCGTCACTCTACTTTTCTGCCTTCCACGCGTGTGCGTGGGCAACGCGCACGCGTGACCTCGTTTTCAACAAAAAGTGATCTTTGACTTTTTAAAGCCGAATTTCAGACTTTTAAGCCTCTATTTTCATCCTTTAAGTCCTAAATTTTTATAATATGTCTAGTAATGAAAAGAAGCTAGGACATGTGGTAACTTGTGGATGAAGTAAAGTGAGAATCAATGATGAATGATGAGTAATGATGTTGTATGAGTTGTTGAGGATGATGGTGGAAGTGCTGTGTATAGTATGAGCTGGATGACTGTGATAAGAATTGAATTATGGCTGAGTATGTATATGTATATGATTAATGATCAAATGTAGTAAATGAATAATGATGGAAAATGTCGAATGTGATGTGATACCCGGGTAGTAGGCAGTGGCATTGTTTGCTTGCTCCGGGTATGAGATGGGAAAGGAGAATAATGATAAATGAGTTTAATTATGGAGTTTTGAATGAATGTATGTCTGTGATACCTGGGTAGTAGCAAAGGTCGTGGTTCGTCCCGCTTGCTACGGGTCATTATTTGAGAATTGGTAATAATGAAGAGTGATTATGAATGATTATGTATTTGTGATACCCGGGTAGTAGCAAGGGTTGTGGTTTGTCCCGCTTGCTCCAGGTTAATGTTTGAGATTTGATAACAATGATGATTGATTTTAAACTGAATGAATGTATGTTTTGAGATCCTGGGCAGTAGCAAGGGTGGTGGTTCGTTCCTCTTGCTCCAGGTGAGAGATTGTGACGCCTGGGTAGTAGCGGCAGTAGTGGTGATTCCACTCGCTCCAGGTTGAGCTTTTAAACACCTGCCTGGGTAGTAGCCGCAGTAGTGGTTGTTCCACTGGCTCTGGGTTAAGCGGGAGTAGCAAAGGGGTTGTAGCTCAAGGCCACTTGCTCTGCATGGGTGTTTCTGTCCATGGTTAGCTACCAGGGCGTGTCGGGTTGGCTATATAACCGACAAATGATATCATTAGCCATGGGGCAGGCATACATTATTTGCATAAGTTTGAATTGTTTAGGTTTGCCTATTTGTTTTGGATTGCTATATCATATATGCTATGTTACCTGATTATGTGCTGCTCGTTCTACTTGTACCTTATTGTGTATTACTTGTCTGTATTGCTTGTGTTTGTACAACTGAGAGGTCCCTCATGCTAGTGTCGGTTGACATTGAGGGCTGTTCTTGTTGAGATGGAGTAATGATATGATTAATTTTAAACTGATGATTATTGAAAGAGATAATTTGAGCTCCATGGGTAGACGCAGTGAAGTGATTTCACTTGTTTCGGGTGAGGATATGAGGTAATGATATAGAATTGCTGATTTTTGTTGGTGTTGGACCTACTTAAATAAACTTAGATGAAAAAATACTTGAATGTGTAGCAATCTTATTTTTTATAAATATCAAATAGTGAATAATGAGAACCCTTAAATGTTGTGTAAGTAAATGTGTAATATGAATAAATTTAGCATGTTATAAAATCTAAAATGGAAAGATGTGCATACTTGTCTAATCTATTAAAAAGAAAAAAGATCTAATGTCTAGGAGAATAATTAGACATACATCTTATGATGAGTATCAATTAAAGAAATACATTAAAATAATAAAAATACAGCACATGGATCAATAGGGATATGTCAAAGGGGATAATAATTGGATATTCGGATCCAACTATATCTGTCAAGTATTTATTCCAAAGTTAGACAAATAAATAGATTTATTCAAATCAAACCTTAAACTGTACAAAATTCCAAAGTATTAATAAGGATGTATTTTTTTTCTTCTTATCAAAGTTTAAAAGATTACACATGGATCGGACAAAGATTTGAACATTAAAAGAATTTTTAATATAAAAATGGAATTCAAATGATAAGGGCAAAAAGATATACTCTTAACATGTAACGTAAATCATCTATGTTTCTAGAACGAATAAGTTTGTAACCAGTGTATTTTGTGAATAAATTTTGAACTTTTTACAATTGACTCGTGTAAAATTCAAGAAATTAGTAAAGGATTAGCCAATAAATTAATTATTATTCTAACAAATTAGAAAATAGAATTTTATAGTTTAATAAGATAGAGAAAACTAAAATAAAAATTTTGACACGAGTTTCAAAGAATTTGGCCCAAAATTGGGCCAAACTGGCCGAACCGAATACATTTTGTGAATAAATTTTAAACTTTTTACAATTGACATTTTGTCTATTTAATTCATAGATTTAATAGTAAAATTAGTCACTAAAAAATAGTTTTTTCGTTGAATTTATTCTCAAATTTTTTTTAATTAAATTAGTCCATAAAAATTTAAAATTAATCGTATTTCTCCTTTAGTTAAAGGATTAATATTTTCCGTTAACAATTACCAATAACACATTTTTCATAGTACTATGTCAAAAATACATAAATCAGGAAACATTATAAATCATAATAATTTTACAAACAATTCAGCTAGATAATTAACTAAAAGTGCAATTAACTAGTGAAAAAAGGTGTCCATTTATGAAAAAAATAGTACCCCAATTCCAGAGTCAACCTTAATTTCACTTTCAATTCCATTCACAATAAAATAGGCAACCACAAAAAATAAAAATAAACATCCGAAATATAACAAAAAAATACCTAAAATTATTGTAAAAGATTATCCAAAACTCTTTTACTTATGGTAAAAAAGAAGCATTATTTTTGGATATAGAAACATCCAAAACCTAACAAAAGAGATATCCAAAATAATTTTTAAAAATTCAAAAACTAACAAAAGAGATATCCAAAATAATTTAAAAAATTCAAAACCTAATAAAATGAGACATCTAAAATTATTATAAAAAGAACATTTGAAAACTAAGAAAAAAAACATCTAAAATTATTCAAAAAAATCATTCAAATCCTAAAAAAACATCAAAATTAAAACAAAAGAAAAAGTACATTCAAAATATATAACCAAAAAAAAAAACAAGCACAAAAATAAAAAGAAACATCTAAAATCATTGTAAAAAATTATCGAAAACTTTTTCAATTACAGTAAAAAAGAACGCATCACTTTTGAATATAGAAATATCCAAAATCTAAGAAAAGTGAGATATCCAAAAGTATTTAAAAAAATTTCTAAACCTAACAAAACAAGACATCCAAAATTATTGAAAAAAGAGCAACCGAGAACTAAGAAAAGAAACATATAAAACTATTAAAAATAATTATCCAAAACCTAAAAAGAAGAAATATCCAAAATATAAGAAAAAGAAACATAAAATATATATAATATAAACACATCCGAAATCTAGGAGAAAGAAACAAAAACTTGTAAAAAGAATCATCCAAACAGAAACTAACATAGGGATGGAGATATTATTAGAGCGTTATTTTTTTTTTATGAATTTTGATTAGTGAATATGCAGGATGACAAATTACAATGGAGGGCGTTTGACGAACGGATTTCTGCTAGTAAAGAATTTCACAAATAAATCCTCGTTGCAAGTATAGTTTCTAAAGCAGCAAAGAATTCTTTCATACAAAAGTTTTGGTTGTCACAAGTAACAAACCCCTAATAAAATTGATAACCGAAGTATTTAAATCTCGAGTCGTCTCTAGAGGAATTGCAGGGAGGTGTATTTATTATTGGTTATGGAAGATTATCTTTTTGGGGTTTTTGAATAATGAACAGGAAAAGTAAATTGCAAGAATTAAAATAATAACTAATAAAGCTCTTAGCAAGACATGAAAACTGGAAATCACATCCTAGTTATCCTTATCAATTGTGATGAGAATTGTTTATTACTCCTACTTAGTTAACCCTTACTAAATAAAGGAAAGTCAAGTGGACCAATTAATGGGATTCCTCAAGTCCTAGTCAACTCCTAAGGAAAGACTAGCTTTAGAGGGATCCAAATCAACCAGCAAATTCCAATTATCAATCAACAATGGAGTTTGATAACTCAAGTGTCACCAATTAATCAATTCAAACTAAGAACATAAAAAGCTAAATAAAAATCATAAATCTGAAATACCTCAAATTGCATTAAATAGAAATTCAAATCTAACATGGAGAGTTCATAAGCCAATTTGGCAACATAAGTAATTACCAAGAGAAATAGATAAACCAAAGTACTAGAATAAATAAAAGTAGAAGAGAAAACTAAATTAAAGGAACATTGAACCTAGAATGGAGAAGAAGTAAACCTAACCTAAGAGAAATCCTAAATCCTAAAACCTAGAGGAGAGAGCCTCTCTCTCTAGAAAACTACATCTAAAACCTAAAATTGTCCATTTTCCATGAATGATTGATGAATTAATGATTTGATTCCCCCATTCTCCAGCCTCTATTCTGTGTTTCTGGGCTTGGATTTGGGCCGAAAAGGAGCCCAGAAATCGCTGGGGGCGAATTCTGCAACTTTCTGCACGTGGCGTCTGTCACGCGTACGCGTAAGTCACGCGTGCGCGTCATTTGAAGATTTTCCTTGTCACGCGTACATATCAGTCACGCGTACGCGTAGCTCGTGCTCTGCGCTAGGCACGCATCTGCGTCGTCCATGCGTGCGCGTCACTGTCAGTTTCTTCAAAACTTCATTTTTGCGCATTCCTTCCACTTTTGCATGTTTCCTTTCTGTCCTCTAAGCCATTCCTGCCCTATAAAGCCTGAAAATACTTGACACATGGATCACGGCATCGAATTGTAGTAGAGGATAATTAAAATTAACAGTTTTAAGGTCCAGGAAACATGTTTTAACATATATCACAGAATAAGGAAGGAATTGTAAAACCATGCAAATTATATGAATAAGTGAGAAAAGACTTGAAAAAAACCACTCAAATTAGCACAAGATAAATCATAAAATAGTGGTTTATCAGCGTTGCAGCAGGACGAGAAATGCAGAGGTGCACATCACGACACGAGAAATTGTAACGTAAGGTGTGCGCATCACGAGATGAGGTGTTGCATGGAGAGGCACAGCGTCACAGCGATCAAGGTCAAAGGGGAGGGGCGCGGCGCCGCAGAGAGAAGAGTCGGGAAGAGAATGCAACAGCGTGCGAGCAGCAATAGACCTTGAAGGCTCTTGGAAGGAATTGAAAAGAGAGGTAACAGTGTCGCGGGGAAAAGCAAGTGGAGGGGGAGGTCACAATATGGGTTGAGATTGGATGGCGCGTGTTTCTGAACCTAATCCTAAATTTTTGGGAATTTCAAAATACGATCTTTTAAAAATTGTTGAAAAGTTGTTCATGTTGGTTATGCATAGAGTTGGTTGCTTATAATTTTTCTTTTACCAAAGAAAAAATCTTTCTACGTTAAATGTTAAAAATTTTTAACATAAAATCCGTATGAATCACTGATATGCATTTAGACGAAATTTACATGGATTATTATTTTCGCCCCAAATAAATCTGGGTGAAATATTTTGGATTATTTTAGAGGGTAGTTAAAACTAATATAGCAAAAAATTTGAGGCTGATTATACACAAATTTATAATAGAATTAACATTTTTCAAAATGAATCTCAAATAAGTGTGAAGTTATTATGCACGTTCAAATGAAATACAAACGAATTCTAATTTTTGTCTTAAACTCGTTACTATTTTGTTTAAAAAATTTTTGTGCCATAAAAAATGTTTGACAACAAATTTTTGGATTAAATTTAGCTGAGTTCAAATCTATTTTTTTATAACCTACACCAAAATCCGATAAAAAGTTATTTTTAAACAACAAATATATTTCTTTGGTACTTAATTTGATGGCTAATTTTTTTATAAACTAAATTAATATGATTAGATAATAATAAATTAAATAATTCAATTTTCAACAATAATTTTTTTCATAATTATTCCGAACAACATTCTAGACTTTATGTTTTTTCCTTAAATACTCTTAATCTTAAATAATAATTTTTTTTCTATAATTCTAGCCTTTATTTTTTTCCATAATAATGAAAATCAGAATCTTTTTTGACTTTATAATTAATGTGTTCATGTACCTAGTTACAATTTTATTAGGTATAATGCAATTTGTTTGAGATGCAATGGATGTATAAATATCATTCTATGCGGTGCAAAATCCATATGATTCTTGGGTAGTGCTATGGTGATGAAAGAAATATTTTTTAACTGCTGAAGAGACGTAAATACACAGGCTACTGAACATGTGTTATCTTGTTTTCTGAAGGACAGCACGTCCTGACTAGAAGAAGAAGCTGCAGACTGTGACCCATGAAAAAAGATCATTTCCCCTCATGCGTCATAGTCTGCAGTTGCTTCTTCCTGTCAGGATGTGTCGTCCATCCGGTCTATCGCTCCATTTGAGAGTGACATAAGCCTGCCTTTCCCTTATGGGAAGGAATAAACTTCACCGCAGGGAACTGGCCTCACAGAGCATCATAGTCAGCACGATAGCTCCATAGTAGCCACGGTAGCTTTGGTTATTACAGGAGAACGCGCCCATTCATGCAGAGGATCTACCGGGATTATCGACTCCCCTAATGTATAGGGCAGGAGCCAGTGTTGGCTTGTGCGAAGATAACATGTGTTTAGTAGCTTGTTTCTCCACGTTTCTTCAGCAGCTAAAGAAAAATATCTCTTTCATCATGATAGTATTGGTCATGATTCTTTACTACTCATGCTAGATATATTTATTCCATATTGTTTAAGGTCTCATGACTCATATTGCCCTCCTTCTCTTCGTTATACATTTTTCCTGTTTTATATATGTACTATGTCTTTAAAAAAGATCATTGTAGATCTACATATCAACACAATAAAATACCAAAAAATTATATTATAATATTTGTTAAACATACTTTTTGTGAATGTTTTGGGCAACACGACTACCTGCATTGCTTCATTGAAAGGGACATCAAATTGTGGATAATTTGAATGTTTCATTGGAACACATTCATCTAAGCCGCATTCACATACATATCTAAGTGGCAGGATTGCATTTTCATAAACCTAAAAAAACACTTATCTAAGTTTATTTGCAGTTATTTTTTTAATACCTAAAACAACACTTCATTGAGTTCTTCTTAAGTTTTCTTTTTTTTATATATAAAACAATATATTTTACTTTTGTTATATTTATAGGATATATAGCACACACTAATATTATTTAAATATTTAAATTTAATTTAATCAATGTAGGGAGAATAAACTAATAATATATATTGCATGTATGTAGAAAGGGGTTCTAAGTGCCAATTAACATACTTGCTACTTACTAAGTCAAATTAATAATAAACATAAGTAAACAAAGAACATGTTTTTCTCAATATGAACAAAAATTCTAAAACATTTATCATGAGGCAGCAACTTGCTCTCCAAGCGTGTTCAACAATTCCTTCGGAGATCTCTCCTCGATGACGATTTCTTCTCTAGAAGAAAGTGACAGATCAATTGAAGTCAGTGGTGCAGCCATATAAAGAGGTACATTGTGAAACTTGGCACACAAGGCAACGCTATAGGTTCTAATTTTGTTGGTTGTGTCACCTGCAATGACATTTGAAAGAAGATAACGATAAACCTAATGATGGCTTTCTTACTTTAGAAAACAACCAAACAAATGATAGGGTTTTTCCGATTTAACTCAATGTACCATTTGATGCAACATTGATTCTGATGATAAAAATTTGAGGAGTTCTAATTCTAGGAATTTTCCCTGTCCTTTTTCAAAAGTTATACATCTAAATTCTAATGCCTTTTTCAATTTTTGAGAACAAATCCATGATAAATTCTAAGAACCTCACTAACCTGAGTTTTTTCAAAAATCCTGTAAACTAGAAGTCATGGCAGGGGCACCTGTTACAAAAAAAAATTGAAACTCATGTCAAGTACTCATGCAAAATGCAAAACCAAAATAAAAAACCAGTAGCAATGTCAGATGCAAAGTTAAAACAACATCAATTTAACACCTTACTTCTTTCAAACAACTTTCTAAAATGCCTCTAACATAATACATTATAAAAGTTAAAGTTAAAGTTGTTTTCAGTCAATAGATGAAGAAGTGGATCTTATTATTACTTGTTATCATTAAATTAAATTATTATTATTAAATTTTAATTAAAATTTTGATTATATATGTTTCTGCTTATGTAATACTTTTACAAATAAGCTCAAACTTAAATTAAAGTCGGACAAGACACATAGTTTCATGTCTAAAAAATTTAACATAGTTTTCTAAGCACTTGAAAATAGTCGCTACTAAAATAGCAGAAAAAGCTCTTATCAAGGATTCAAGAAAAAATGGAACTGCAGTTAAGAGATTTAGAAGCATACAGAAGGTAAAGGACGCCATGAACCGAAAGATCACACTTGTTCTGTGGAATTCTCAGGCAAATTAGCTTCAAAAGAAATGATTCCCAGAGATTCACAAGCCTCCTCCTTGTTACGCACATAAGTTGTGTAGAGTCTTTCCTATCTCCAACCCAGGAGTCACTCTGATATAATCTTTATCCTACAGACTTCTACTATTATCTCAGCTCTGATTTGCTTTGCCATTGACTTCCCATCAATCACCTTAGCAGAAGCCTTTGTAGTAATATAGCTGAGGATAAATAAAAAGTAATATAGTAGAGGATTCTAAACTTTTAAATGAAAAAAAAATATTAAATAAACTAATTTTAGTGTGGTACTAATTTGCATCAAACATGAGTTGTGAGTTGTTAGCTTTTTTTTTTCTTAAATTGATATAATCACAAAAATTAACTGAACTCATAAGGATGACAGAGAATAATAGAGAATATATTTTACAATAGATCATTCACTTTAGTTTTTCATTGTTTTGATTGACTATGTTCCTAGAACATAACTAGCTACTAATGATATTAGAAACTTGATCTTGGTCTTCTCATATATATCATTAAAACTTCCAAACATGGCAAGATTCAAGACCTTCATTAAAAGCAATGTTTGTTTGAAATAAGGCATAAACAAGATCAATCCAACATGTAAAAAAAAAGTCGAAGAATCTTCAATGTTTTTTTCTTAAAATAGTAAAAGTGAAATCACAAATGTGAAAGATGAAAACTTATTTAAATTGCCTTTACTTTGGCAACAAAAATGGGATGGGAACTGTTTCCAAGTTAGATAACATCCAAAATGTTTGGATTTTACAAAGAACATTAAACACAGTTTTTTTCTTTTTTCCTTTCTTTAGACATATTTCATTGGTTGGTGGTCATTATATTCTTAACCAAGTCAATCATACGGTAGTAATAAAAAAAGAGGTAAGATTCTTTACCCTCTAATCCATCCCTGCTTACCCTATTGCTCAACCAAGGTTGTTGCAAGGGCTGCCACTAACAATAAGATCGAAACCCCCAAATGTGTTCATCAGCTTCTCGATACAATAATTTAATCCTAAATATTCTCTAAGTTCAATAATCTCTATATCACTCTATATTATTATTTTTATTTGCTCTTATATACATATAAAACTTTTATACACAATAATAATCTGTAGAACAGCAAAATCATATTCCAGCAAATCAGAGAACAGCAAAATAATTTAATAACTAAAAATTAAAATCTAACTAAACTGTAATGAATTAATTCAGAGAACATCAAAATCAATTTTCTCAAATACCTGGAAACGGAGGAACAGAGGAAGAACGAGAAGGAGAAGAGAAGGGAGAGGGGTTTGTCGTGATTGAGCACCACGTATGTCGTGGAGAGCATCGCACCATCGCCGTACTTGGGGGAGTGCACTGCGATTGAGCACTGTTGTCGCCATTAGGGCTTCTGGAGAAACGGTCTATGAGTTGTTGCAGTGGCTATGTTAGGGCTTCTGAAGAACACCGCGCCGTCGTCTGTCGAGGATAGCACCACGCCGTCGCCGTACATGGAGGAGTGCACCGGCGATTCAACGCTGCTGACCTGCTGTCGCCGTTAGGAAGGGGAGAAAGGGTACAATGGTGTTATTGCAGGGGAGAAAGGCTTCTCTTTGTGTGTGTGAAATGAAATTGAAGCATTTCAATTTTCAAAGTTTTGTTTTGTTTATGTTTTTTTTTATTGAAAAAATAATTGGTGGGAATATGATTAAAAGTTTTCCTCTAAAATTTTTAACCATAAATAATTTTAGGCAACATTTTATAAATGTTATTTGTTCAATTTTTTTGACAACTCTTATAAAATTTTGTATTTATATTTATAAATGTTGTTTTAAAGTTTTTATTTTGTAATATTTTATAAATATTGCTTTAGATATCAAAGACAACTCTTTTTATGGGTGGCTAAATATTTTGTTATCTTTGCCTTACTCAAAGATAACTCGTAAAAAATGTTGTCTTTGCCTATCTAAGACAAATTTTGTTAAATGTTACTTCGAATAAGGGTTACCTTAGGACAAAAATGTTGTAGTGATTTACTATTTGAAAAAATTCTGACTAAAATTTCTATCGGATTTAGCGTCACCGCAGATGACACAAATGACGAATTTTGGTTTTTCGCCGCCAAATGTTACTATCGGACAAGTAATTCAAATGAAAATTCCACAAAAAGATTATGGGAGTAATTAAATAAGTTGGCTCCAAGTCTTAATTTTTATTCGACAAAAATCCCAATTTGAAAACGCTTCAATGTTCCGTATTATCATAGAATAAATTCGATGGTAATACCAACAATAATGACCTTATTTAAAATGAATTTGTCGACCTCTCTCCTTCACTTCAGAAAATAACCCTTCTCCCAAACCCCTCTCCCCTCCCCACCTAGCTACCACCTCCTTCAACAACCTTCATCCAGCCGCCACCGTAGAGCCCTTGGTACTCATCATTTCAATGTCCTAACCACACCCTAACAAGCCACATTGTGCCTGACTCCACCACATACCGCACCCTAATCTCCATTCTTTTGGCGCTCTCTCTGTCCTTAAAGTGACTACTACTGCCGTATTGAAGTTGTTGTCACCACTGATGCTCTCTCTCACTGAAGAAGTTTTTACTAAGTCCTTAGCTATGCTATTTCTGTTTGTATATATATTAACTGTAACACTCTACCACATTGAGCTTTACGCTTAAGCTGTAAAAAAAAGATGGTGTGGCATTATGACCTCTACAATATAATGTATACATATAATAGCAGAAAGATTATAATATAATAGGAGCCTTGAAGAATAGATGAAATAAAAATGGCAAAATAAAATCGCAACGCTCAAGAAACAAGTTAACTTACGTGCTAAGAAAACTATAACTATCAAACATAAGATAATAAAAGTAGGAATAGAATGCCAAAGATACAAAATAACAAGCTCCTAACTCAGCCTGCGAAGTCAAGGCTGGCCAGAGAATATTTACACATATATGTATACATATTCAAAACCCAAGTGTATATAAACTAAATCCTGTCTCTTCATAAGCCTCTAAGAGGATCAAAAGGGACAATTTATGCGGAGAGAAAGCTAAGTACATATATATATATATATATATATATATATATATATATATATATATATATATATATATATATCACTGTACAACAAAATAACCTAGTAACCACTTTGCTTCAGAAGTCCAGATGCCTAACGAGGTGCCTCTCGACCTGCATCTGAAAAATAACAACATAGTATGGGGTGAGAACCAGATGTTCTCAGTATGGTAAAGGTCCCACACACATAAGATATAAGGTCCTGGGAATGCTAGAGGCAATCCTAGAACTCCGACACTCAGATTTTAGAGCTTAAAGTATTAAACAAAAGCGATAAAAGGTGGTTTTCTAAGAGTAACTAAGCCTAACTTAACTTAATCTTAAATCTAAGTCCCTTATTGCCATTCCCCCATACCTCCAATTCCGTCAGCATTTCACAAACAAATCAACAGATAAAAGCAAACACAAGAAGGTTAGAAGTACTGCAGGTAGCAAATATATACTTAACATAGTAAATGCACTTAGGCAGACCCAGTTAAAGCACAAACAAGTAATTCAAATAATATGCACATGATGCATGCCTGTCCTATGGCTAATGAGCTCATCTGTCGGTTATACAACCAACCCGACAAGTTCAGTTTGCTAAACCATTGGACTGTCCCCCGACGTGCATCCCCATGAGTCTATGCATAGCTTTTTCTCATATATATATCAAATCGCTCAATGGGGGTACCATTCTTGGGAATTTATAAGTGCCCGGTCACCTTTACATCATAGGATCAATAGAGTATCGAGTTTTCAACCTGGTACACGTGATAGCAAGCCACGGTACTTTATCCAGGGAATCTTGTATCTCAGATCATTTAATCATTCAAGCCAAGTATCATACATGATCATTCATTTGATTATCAAGCCAGGTATCATACATGATCATCTGTAATATTTTGTAATCAATTCATCACTTTTCAACTTTACTTCACCTCCAAATTATCCCCATTTTCTAGCTTCATCAGATTATCAGGTTTAATACTACTATTTATGACTGAAGGAATGAAAATAGAGGTTTAGAGATTTGAAATAGGGTTTAAAACTCAAAAATCATGTTTGCTGTAACAGGGGCCACGTGTACGCGTGGGAGTGTAAAGATGCAGCTCGCGCACGCGTCCCTTTGTCATGCGTACGCGTGGGTGAAAACTTCATGTCATGTGTGCGCGTGGGTGATGCGTACGCGTGGACATGCTTGCTAACTCCTTATGCGTACGCATAGGGCCAGTCGCGTACACATCGCCAAAATTCCATGCCACACGTACGTTCTTTTAAAAAAACAGATTCAGTAGCAAAGCTGCAGAATTGTAAAAAAAAAAAAATTTTTAGGTACAATCTTCCAACACTCATAACTTCTTCGATTTAAAATATTTTTCACCCGTTCATCGAATGGCATAAACTTTACGAACCCAATTTTCACTTTAAATAAGTTGGGAGCGAATCGAGGGTTCGAAAGCCAAGTTATGCCTTGCCGAAGTTTGGCCGAAAACTAACTTTTGCAAAACCCCTTAAACCTTATATACATCCAAAATCTCCATTCCATTCCTTACCAATTTTCCAATCTCAACACTATATACTAGTAACAAAACTCAACACAACTCTACACCATGATAACAATCACCATTCATCAACATTATACATTTCAACAAATTTATCATGCCTTCATTCAACATGTTTGCAATCCTAATATCATCAACTTACTCATATTTCATTGTACCATCAATATAATAACAACCTCCATCACATAATCAAATCACATCATAAATATCCAGAATACTAAACATTATACATATCCGTGCGTTTCAGCTTATCCTATGGTCATCTAGCCTAAGTTTTCACAGAATATTATATATTAAATACACGAAACCTAAACCATACCTTGGCCGATTCCCACGTAGCGACCAAAGCAATTCACCCAACACAAACACAGCCCCAAAGCTCAACAAAATACTAATGCCCAGCCTCCACCAAAATTCCAACATCCACAATTTCAAGCTCCGATTATTTATTCACAACCTAATACACATTCATAACACATATATATCCAATTTAATACCCAAAGATCAAATTCAATAAAATAAAAATGGAATTACGGTATCCTCACCTTACCCAAGCTTTACATAAGCAAGAGTGAACGTTTTCCTCAAGCTAATTGGATCCTAAAATATCAAAGAACAAAGAAATTCAATACCTCCACTCAATTTTCGAAAATTGGGGGAAGAAGTGGCTGAGAAAAATAAAGCGAGTTACCTATGAAATTGTTCTAGTAGAAACGTAGAGCTTAACGCGGTAGTCGCGTGGCTACAAACGGTGCGGCGATCGGAGCTCGGACGGAGGAGTTACGGCGAGTTAAATTTTGCCGTAACGGTTTCGGGGTTCTTTTCTTCCCTAGAAGCTTTCTGCGTTACTTCAGCTGAAATGAGGAAGAGAAGGGGATTTGGTTCATTTAAAGGCTGGTCCGGTTGGGCCCATGGGCCCGGTTCAACCGATTCGGCCCGTTCGGTCCAATCTTGGACTGATTTCTTCGAAATTAGTGTCAAAATTCTTGTTTCGATGAGCTCTATCCTAATTTGATATAATATTCACATTTCTAATCTTCTTTATTAAAAATTAATTTATCCACTAATTATTTACTAATTTAATGGGGTTTACATTAATTATAGTTTTTCCTCGCCTTATCATTATGTTCTTTTAAGAGGAATAGGAGTCATGATTGTAACGATATGTATGTATATAATATTTGTATGTATTTTGTGTAAGAAGTTTTGTTTATATATGCATATTTGTAAAAGGTGAAAAAGATCTTATAGTTTTTCAAAGAAAACAGCGATACGGTTTTGAGAGTTAAAGACTCCTATTTTATTGTTACCTATATAGAAGTCGTCGTAATATTCCTCGCTATCAGAGTGGTGTAGCCAAAAGCATGATATTCTAATTAATAATAGTAAGGATGTTAAACCATTCTGCTTAGATTAGAATTGTAAAAAAAATGAAAATTGAATAAATAATTTACAATAAGTTGTTCTGGAGATTAAATTATAATAGCTTGTAACACTCTCACTATCAGAAGTCACGCTTCCGGCTGCGCTACTCTGATAGCAAGAAGTATTACGACTACTTTACATACTAAATATTAAAATAGGAGCCTGTGACTCGACACTGTATCGTTGATTCCTTTAAAAACCGGAAAATAAATATTTTATCTTAAGAAAAATACAAGCAGACATAGATTCATATACAATACTCTTTCTATATTATCTCGTAATATAATAAACATATAAAACATACAACTCCTATCCCTCTTACAAACTTGTAATAACAAAGACGAGGGAAGAAAATAATCTAATTAATACAACAACATATAAACCAAACGCAGTATAATTCTTCTTAGTGCTTCTTCATTCAGTTCCTGAAAAGTAAAGTTGTAGGGGGGTGAGAACCTAACCACACGGTCTCACCATGGAGTTTCAAAGTTGTCATAAGAAGATATTTAATAGGAAAACTGTTTTCAAGCTCAGTGATTATCATTGCCTTATGAATCTTTTAAAAAACCAATAGGTAATCGTTCAAAACCTTTTCAAAGAAACAATGTTTAATCTTTCAGAAATCCGAAACATTTCCTTTCTTATAAGAAAATCTCAATCAGAAACCAACCACGCAATCAAACAACATAATCATTAATTCAGCACCAAAGTTCAATCTCAAATGTAGCACGCTAGGACAAACACAGGCAAGGCAGACAAGGGAAGCACAAGTAGGCAGTAGTTACAGCAAATAGTTCAAGTAGCAGTTACGAACAGTTTAGCAATTAAGCAAACCAAAACAAGTTCAAACTCAAGCAAAGCATACAAATGCATATGATGCATGCCTGTCCTATGGCTGATGAGGCTCATCTGTCGGTTATCCAGCCAACCCGACAAGTCTGAATTGTACTTAGACTGTCCCCCGACGTGCATCCCCAAGAGTCTATGCATAGCTTTTTCTCAAATAATCAATATTACTCAATGGGGGTAACATTCCCGGGAATTTATATAGTGCCCGGTCACACACTTACGTCGTAGGGACAACAGAGTATCGAGTTTTCAACCTGGTACACGTGGTGGCAAGCCACGACACTTAATCCAGGGAACCTCGTATCTCAAATATTTCAAATTCATAAGCCATGTGAATAATTCAAAGTTCACATCTCAACATTCTCAACATCATAATTATTCATCAATCCAAATCTCATTTCCAAGTTCATTTCAAAGCCATATTTCAAATAAAATCCTCATCATCCTCTTTTTCATTCTGTTCGTTAACAATCTCAATTCCAAAACAAAATTCTCTCTTTGATAGACAAATCAATCTTAAAATGTATAAGGCTTAAAAACAAATCTTTTTAATTAATTACTTTAAATAAAACTTCTAATTTTATAAAATTTCGGCAGCATCTCCTCTAAAACTCGGACACTGCCACCCTTTTCGGGTCCCATCCAAACATTTCTCAAACCTTTTCTCAACCATTTCCAAATCTCAAACATTTTCCATAATTGAACCAGTTCCAATGTCAAATTATTTTGAAATCAACCAATTCTAACAATAAAACTCTTTTTAAAATCGAATCAGCTCAAATATTAAATCATTCATAAAATCAAACCAAGTCACAATCAAACTGCTCCCAGAATCAATTTATTTTCATATCTCAAATTATTTCCAAAATCGTTTTATTTATATTACTAAGTAAACTCTAAAACCAAGAAAATCTACCTTTCTTAATAATCAAGTAAATGGCATTCCAAACCGGTTTTTATCCACAACCCCACACCACTCACGCAATCAAGTACTCAATAATTCAGTCCAACAAACCATCACATCCATAAGACAAATATAATCACAGAAGTAAATCTCTATGCATCAATATCTATTTATCACAACTCTGTAATATAAAATATATTTTAAGAAAACCCCTACCTCGACACGCAAAACCATAATCCAAACGCGTCAACTGAACTCGTTTCTCTCAGCCCAAAATCAGCGGCAACTGAAGCCTCTGCTCCGCTTGCTTTCCCAAAAGCAGAAACAGCCTCGATCGCTACATGTAAGCTAGGCTATTGATCCCTAACACATCAATATTGCAAAGACTATAATACACATAACATGACACTAACGCAGAGGTTTTTCGAAACGTAAATACTTACTAAAAAAGAACACAGAGCAGCAGCGATTTCAGTACCGGTTGGGCGGCTCCAATGGTGGCGCAGGACAAAAAAACTTGCAGTGACAATGTGATCAGACATCCTGACACAGATAATCTCAGCAACCACCCTCACGGTAAAAACCAACTTAATAGACAAAGAAGCTGAAGCAAGCTTAGCGCTTACCACACAGATACTGACTTCAATGGGGGTTCCAGGCGGTAGCGGTGTTGTCCGGCGACAGAGGCACGGCCAGAAGCTTCGGCAACGGGGATTTGACGGGGATGGCGCCGGCGACATGAGCGGCGATTGTGCGCGGCGGCTGGACGGGCGCGGTCCTCCCTTCCTCGCGGATCTCTCTCCTCTGCTTCATCCATGGACGACGGGGATGCTTACTCCCTTCGGCGACGACGTCGGCGCTGACAACTGCAGCAACGGCGACAAGCTTCACAGCGGGGACGACGGCGGCGACTGGAACCAAGAACCCGCGAAGACGATGACGAACGCGGGGTCAGTGGTTTGCGCGACGCTTCCTCTCTCACCCGCGAGCTCTCTCTTCCCTCTTCGCGAACGGCGGCGGCGACGGCGTCTGAAGGTGGCGGCGCGACGGTAGCTGGGTGTCCTAGCGGCGATGAGCTTTCCTCCTTCCCGGTGCTCTTTTCCTCCCTCCAGATCTCCCTCTTCTCTCTTCCCTTTCACCCTATTCTTTCTTCTCTGTCTCCGTTTATCCTTCTCTCCCTCAACGTTTTCTTCCTTTTTTTTCTTTTTTTTTTCTTTTGTTGCTATGTGCTGGATCTGTTTGGAAGGAAGGGAAAAACTGAAAGGGGTGAGGCGGCTGAAGGGAAAGGGAAAATTAGGGTTAGAGTGATATTTTTGGGATTTAGAGTTTTGATAAAAATTAGGTATAGGGATAGTTTGGTAATTTTAATAAAATTGGAGCATAAAGTATTAATATTTGAAAAACTAATTTAATCTCTAAAATTACTTTAAAATACTATTTGTGGTATAAAAATACTAATTGATTCTCAATAAATTACTCCAATTGAAAATACACGGTAATATGATTTATTTTCTTTATCTTTAACATATAGTATTAAATGATATAAATTAAATTATTTAAAATCAAATCATATAAAATTCTTATTATTTTATAACTACCAATTTTATAATTTAAATATAGAAAATAATTCAATAATTATAAAATTAGGTAAAATTCTAATTAATTATCAAAACCTGATTTAATTTTTGATTTAATTAACTTTAATAAAATAATTTCTAAGAATAAAATTTCTAATGAATAAATAAACTAAAATTAATTCATAATAAATTTTATTTGAAAATTCTGGGTCTTACACTAGTGATATATAAATATTCTTATTTATTGTATTAATTTTAGATAAATTTTATGTCAATTTTTTTATTATCTATTATAAAATAAAATATGCACTTGTTCTAATAATTCAGTCAATAGTTAATAATAAATGAGTTTTATATGAATTATGATGTTCAATTTAAATTGAATACACCTAAGATTTAACATAATTCTAAAAATATAATATGTTAATAATTTTTCTAAGTCAAAGTGGAAAGATTAAAATGATATATCTTCTATTCAATTTTTATAAATAAAGAAATTAAAAAATAGTAATATTTTCAATTCTTACACAATAAATTTAATGAATGTATATGAAAAAATAAAAAAATGAATAAAATTTAAACGATCCCTGATAATTATCTCAAAAGACAATAAGATCCCAAAAACAAATTAAATCTATTAATCCAAGCTGGTACTTAACAGACAGATCAGTAGTTTAACATGCCACATAGGTATGCTCTGTTAAGCACAGAAGAGAGAGGTTGTAACACCCTAATATTCAAATCCTTATGCTCGAGTCATAAGTCAATGATATTACGGTGGTACGACTCTCAGGTGGATTTTTAATAAATAAATATAGGTAATTTCGAAAGGAGTATTAATCGAGAAGCCTGAAAAGAGTAGAAATAAAATCGCGAAGACGTATCTCTCACGTTTCGACAACAAAAGATAAACCGTGAAGCCGAAAACAATATACGGACAAGGCGTAGAGGAGATTAAGAGATAGATAACAGATAGATATATATAACATAAGTAAGTAGCTACTAGTCGCGACCCGCGAAGTTTAGGTCGGCTAGAGTACATTATGAAATTAGTTGACAACAGTATATCCTAATCTCTCCCGAAGGAAACATGAGAGCCTCTATAGGCAAATTCAAAGAGTTCAATACATAATATAAACTTTCCAAAACAAAGGTGGAGAGATTCTAATCAAAACACAAAGTAGAGGAAATAAAGATCTTCGCCGTCTCTCAGACGACCCACAACTCACTTCTGAGCACCTGGACCTGTATCTGAAAAACAAGAGATATATACGGAATGAGAACCCCGGGCCCATGGGTTCCCAGTACGGTAAAAGTGCCAAATAAATTCAATGTACTGCAACAAAAACTCACTAAGCATCCTAAACTTCTTCACCAATTATTCATCCTAGGTTCTCACTAATCCATGAATAGGCAACTGTCATAAGGGAGTGCTAAATTCAATTCATGTTTCACATGTTTCCCAACTCGCTGACTCTTCCACGAATCAGACTCAGAATCATAAGCAAAACCATCACCAGTTGTTCTGCCTCAGCAGTTCTATATCAATACATCATCATGCAATCGCATCATCAAGTCATCCCATCAAGAACAGCCCTCACACCCACCGACACCAGCATGAGGGGCCTCTCAGTTGTACAAACACAAGCAATACAGGCAAGTAATACACAAACATGATACAAGTAGAACAAGTAGCATATAGTCAGGTAACATGGCATATATGATGTAGAAATCCAAGACAAATGGCAAACCCAAACAATTCAAACATATACAAATGATGAATGTCTGCCCTATGGCTGATGATATCATCTGTCGGTTATATAGCCAACCCGACATGTCCTGGTAGCTAACCATTGGACAGAAACACCCCTTGCGGAGCAAGTAGGTTTGAGCTACAACCCCCTTGCTACTGCCCGCTCAACCCAGAGCCAGTGAAATAATCACTACTGCGGCTACTACCCAGGCGGGTGTCTAAAAGCTCAACCTGGAGCGAGTGGATTCACCACTACTGCCGCTACTACCCAGGCATCGCAATCTCTGACTTGGAGCAAGTGGGATGATCCACAACCCTTGCTACTACCCAGGTATCTCAAGCATTGGCCCGGAGCAAGTGGGACGAACCACAACCCTTGCTACTGCCCAGGCATCTCAAACATATATTCATTCAATCTCAATTCATATTATCAACATTCATTGTTATCAAATCTCAAACATTAACTTGGAGCAAGTGGGACGAACCATAACCCTTGCTACTACCCAAGTATCACAAATAAACATTTATTCATAATCACCCTTCATTATTATCAATCCTCAGACAATGACCCGGAGCAAGCGGGACGAACCACGACCCTTGCTACTACCCAGGTATCACAAATACACATTTATTCAAAACCCCACGATTAAACTCGTTTATCATAATCCTCCTTTTCCGTCTCATACCCGGAGCAAGTGGACAACGCCACTGCCTACTACCCGGGGTCGCACATCACATTTCAATATTTTTTCATTATTATCCATTTAACATACATATTCATTCATCAATCATATATGCATTTATACTCAGCCATAAACAATAATGGCTTTGCCGTAACCCGGCAATAACTCAGCCATCCGGCTCATGGTCCAATCAAGAACGGGCCATTTATCAATAAATATAGCCCTCCGGCTCATGGCATACACGGTACTTCCACCGTCATCCTCCATATCTCATATAATCATCTTTGATCATCATTGATCATAACTTTTCCCCTTGCTTCACTCGCAAGTTACCACATCCCCTAGCTCATTGCTAGGCATATCAGAATGATTTAATACATAAGAGGTGAGATCGGAGGCTTAGAAGTATGAGATTTGGCTTTTAAAACTCAAAAATCAACTTTGGCATGAAAACAGGGCCACGCGTACGCGCACTCCACGCGCACGCGTGGATGGCCACAAAACTCATCGACGCGCAAGCGTCATACGCGCGGACGCGCGGGTTGAAAAATAGCCAAACGACGCGCAAGCGTCAGCCACGCGTACGCGTGGGTGCTCTTGCGCCCCAGGCACAAAACTGGCACAACTCTGGCATAACTCTCGGGAAAATAGCTGGGCATTTGGTGCAGCGCATCAACGCGCCCGCGCACACCACGCGCACGCGTGGATAGTGCCTTCTTGAAGAACGACGCGTACGCGCCAAGTGCGCCTACGCGTGGAGGGTCATTCTGCTAAAAATTTTCTAAGTTAAAAGCTGCAGAATTTGCAGATTCAACCCCCAATCTTCTGACGGACATAACTTTCTCATTTTAAATCATTTTTCACCCGTTCTTCAAACGGCATGGACATCTCAGATCCAATTTCATTTCTAAACAGATTTGGCACAAAACAGAGATCCGTAGTCCAAGTTATGTCCCGTCAAAGTATGCCCAAAAACCATATTTTCATACAAAACCACTAGGTGCCATTTTCAAAACAAGCCATTTTCAACTCTTTTCAAAATCAACCAAAACATGCCAATTTCAACCCTTTTTGAAATCAATCAAAATGTACCAAAATCCACATCAAGCCATCCTCAACTCACACATTGACACTTTACCAAAAATTCCCAAAACCACATCTAACCATTTTAACACTTCTCAATCAAATGGCTAAAGGACAAACACAATATCATGTCATACATCCTTCCTCATTCCAATTTCCAATAATACCATTTCCAATCAACCATCATTATACGTAATCAATATCATACTCACTATCACGTGATTTTACCCACAAATCAACCTTAATCATTCCCCAAGCATATATCACAACATACATATCTCTAATGCATCATCATACCATCAAGGCATCAATAATCATAATCACATATATGATCACATAATATATCTCAACCGAACCAAACATACCTCGTCTACATAATTTCACCCAAAGTTACCAAATTCCACACTTCAACTTCTCAAACCTTATTCTTCAATAACCAACCTAATCATTCATATATTCATTATCTGAAATTCATCCAATCACTTGTGCCATCATACAATGCACACATCGACTTACCTTTCTTACCTCTTTCGGCCTCCGGCCCAAAATTCACGGCCTCCGGCCCAATTTTCACAATTTAAATGCATAAACCACAAATCAATACTCATTACCCAGTACATCAAATTCTCAATACACCAAGCATACAAGGTCACACAATTCTCAACCCAATCATTAATTCACATTACATATCAACTATGCATATTAGCACCAACCATTTACACAATCCAAACTTAATCCTAGGGGCATCTAGCCTAGGAATTCTCATCACAACACACGGTACTTAAATGAAACTTAAACCGTACCTCTTGTAGCCAAACCAATTGAGCCTCTTCTTTGGAATTCTTCACCAACCTTAGCTCCAAGCCTTACCAAAGCTCCTCAAGCAATACCAATCTCCCAATTGTGCACCAACATCACCAAATACACTAACATAACCAATGTCACATACATACATCAACCTAGGGCTCATAAAAATGACAAATCACAAGGGTTTGAGCACTTCTTACCTCAGCCCATATGAAGTAGGGATAGAACCCACTTAGAATCCATGTTGGAGTATCCCTAAACACCCAAAATCACAAGATTTCAACACTAACTACCCAAAAACGTGTAACAGTGGGGAATTTCGAAAACTGGGCAGAGATGAATGAAATACTCACCACCAAACTTAGATAGAATTGTAGAGGATGAGAAGAGCAACGCGTGGCCGCAAACGGCTCGTCAATCGGAGCTCCGTAGCTCAAGTTATGGTGGTTTGAAGATCAAAGAGAGTTAGGTTTTCTCTCTTCTCTTCTCTCTTCTCAAATCAGCGCCCCAACCCTTCTTTTTAGGGTAAAATGAGCTGAAATGCTCACAACTAATGTTTATATACGTTGGGTCTTGGGCCCACTTAGGCCCGGTTCACTTATTTTTGCCCATTGGCCCAATTTTGGGCCAAAACCTTTAAGATTAGCGCTCTAAATCGCACTTTAAATATTTCTACCTTTCCTAATTATAATTCCTCATTTCTTAATCTTATTTACCCATAATCAATTTCCTCAGTTGTAGTACCAGACAGATCTCAGCCGGTACTGCCGGTCAAAATTCCACTGCGCACTTTTACGCAGAAAACTATATTTTCCGACTCGGAAAAATTCACTGAATCCAAATATCGTATTTAAATTATCAAATTCCAATTGCCAAATATTCCAACCATATTCGCTCCTATTTAACTTATTATTTACTAAATTTCGGTTAGACCGGGTATTACATTCTACCCCCCTAACAGAAATTTTCGCCCTCGAAAATTCCATCCATCACTATCCTCTCCCTCTGCCAAGCCAATTACCACTAATCACAGCTCAACTCCAAGCATAACCTCCAAACTTACTTTTTTATTCTCAAACCTTCGAATTTCTACATGACTTGCTGTTATAAAGTCTCTGACTCATCAATCAAAAACCCCTTTCATTTCTAGATAGCAAATGAGTTTGAAATAACAATTTAACAAAAATCATGAGAATCCGCCTTCCTTTAATAATCTATAAAAGCATTCGAGACACATCTCTTTCGTTAAAGTTACTCATATAAAAAATTATCCTCAAAACCATAACCAGCACTCTTTCAAATTTTTTTGGAGAAAAATTTTCAACAGTACCTCCCCAAAAATTGGAGTTTACCACCCGTCACGGGCTCCCTCAAACCAATCTCAGTACTGCATCTGTATTTCAATTAAGTGGCTTTCACATTCGTCTTTCAAAACCAATCATTATAAATCTCAATCTAATTCCAAGGTCACTATGACCAAACATCATGGTACTCATCTCTCAAACACGACAACTCGCACTCTCTCATCATCTAAATCTAATTATGCATCAATGATAATTTCCTCATCTGTTTCAGAACCATCAAGGCTCACAGCCGCAATTAATTCCAATTACCTAGAATCATTATCTGCATAAGCTCACTAAACTTTTAAGTACTCAAAGCATAAAGCATTTCCAATCATGCTCTACTTTTCCTTATTATTACCATACTATGCTAACGCTTTAGCAAGCTTCCGCTATGCCACCTTGATTTCTCGTCAAGTATTAGTTCCATCACTTATTTCCTCAAGTACTAAACCACCACTTAACTTGACCGACAATTCGAATTAATGTTTCCAAATCCATCATTTAGGACCATCCCTTATCTATTTAAATCAAATGAACTAAAAGTCACGAGATCAATCCATTTCACCAAAAATCCAGAAATCAACCAACTACATAACAAACACAACACATCATTCTCAACAGAAAGTCATTTACATCACAGGCATTTATCCATTTGTATTAAGGCAATTACCTCAATCTTACTGTCGCAATCGGCCCGCATCCTGACTCTCTCCTTGTTGGCAATTTCTTGATACATGTCCTGGTAACCCGCACTTGTAACATACACCTAACCCCAATCGGCACGGCCTATTTGGGTGATGACTTCCACATCTCTGACAGCTTGAAACATCAGAAGCAGCCGCTGTCCGTTTTCCCTTACCATTCCTTTGGGACTCCTTACTCATCGCAAAGTTATTCTGTCCTTGGGGAAAGTGTTGTACGTATCCTCTCTCCTTAAACTCTCGACCCCTTGGTGCGAATCCTTGGTTGTGCTCTCAATGACTTCCCTTCTCTGCAACCCTCCTCTTCACACACTCTTCAGCAATTCTGCTCTTATTCACTAACTCTGAAAAAGTTCGGATCTCCATTGGTCCCACTGAACTTAAGATGTCGCTCCGGAGCCCTCCTTCATACTTAATGCATTTCCATTCCTCGAAGTCTCCCGGAGCTCCTTGACACATGCGAGAAAACCTGAATAGCTCCTCAAATTTTTCTGTATACTCAGATATGGACATAGCACCTTGCTTTAGCTGCAGTAACTCCAATTCCTTGGCTGTCCTGGCGGAATTCGGAAAGTACTTCTTATAGAATTCCACCTGGAAGGCATCCCAAGTGATATGATCATTCCCCTGTTGCAGGAGACGTCGAGCCCCTTGCCACCAATGCGATGCTTCCCCCGTGAGTAGATAGGTAGCGAATTCAACACGCTGCTCTTCAGGCACCAACTGCGCTTGCAGTGCTCGCTCCATGGCCTGAAACCAAGTATCAGCTTCAGTCGGATTGGTGGTTCCCTTGAACTTAGGAGGATTAACCTTTAAGAAGGTTGCCAGTGTCATCGGGCCCTGAGCTTCCCTTCCGCCATTGCCATTATTGTTCATCTGTTGCCCAAGAGCCTCCGTAGTGGCCTGCATAGCAGCAGCCATATTCTCCAACGCCGCCATAAGGTTTACCGGGTTATTCGGGTTGATTTCCGGTTCCTACGTATTAGTACGATCTCTTTCACATTCCCGACCGGGTCCACGAGGTCCCATCTGGTTCCTATACACACCAAACAATCGATATCAAGTTGATCAGTCTCAATATCGGAAGTATAGTGCTTCAAAGTACCAAAGGTACACTTATGGACTTCATGCTAGACGTATCGATTAGATACCCTAACTAGCACAGGCACAGACTCAGAGTATGCATTGAAGCATAAGCAGTTCCATCCCTCAGGCTCACGAGGACGAACTGCTCTGATACCATAATGTAACACCCTAATATTCAAATCCTTATGCTCGAGTCATAAGTCAATGATATTACGGTGGTACGACTCTCAGGTGGATTTTTAATAAATAAATATAGGTAATTTCGAAAGGAGTATTAATCGAGAAGCCTGAAAAGAGTAGAAATAAAATCGCGAAGACGTATCTCTCACGTTTCGACAACAAAAGATAAACCGTGAAGCCGAAAACAATATACGGACAAGGCGTAGAGGAGATTAAGAGATAGATAATAGATAGATATATATAACATAAGTAAGTAGCTACTAGTCGCGACCCGCGAAGTTTAGGTCGGCTAGAGTACATTATGAAATTAGTTGACAACAGTATATCCTAATCTCTCCCGAAGGAAACATGAGAGCCTCTATAGGCAAATTCAAAGAGTTCAATACATAATATAAACTTTCCAAAACAAAGGTGGAGAGATTCTAATCAAAACACAAAGTAGAGGAAATAAAGATCTTCGCCGTCTCTCAGACGACCCACAACTCACTTCTGAGCACCTGGACCTGTATCTGAAAAACAAGAGATATATACGGAATGAGAACCCCGGGCCCATGGGTTCCCAGTACGGTAAAAGTGCCAAATAAATTCAATGTACTGCAACAAAAACTCACTAAGCATCCTAAACTTCTTCACCAATTATTCATCCTAGGTTCTCACTAATCCATGAATAGGCAACTGTCATAAGGGAGTGCTAAATTCAATTCATGTTTCACATGTTTCCCAACTCGCTGACTCTTCCACGAATCAGACTCAGAATCATAAGCAAAACCATCACCAGTTGTTCTGCCTCAGCAGTTCTATATCAATACATCATCATGCAATCGCATCATCAAGTCATCCCATCAAGAACAGCCCTCACACCCACCGACACCAGCATGAGGGGCCTCTCAGTTGTACAAACACAAGCAATACAGGCAAGTAATACACAAACATGATACAAGTAGAACAAGTAGCATATAGTCAGGTAACGTGGCATATATGATGTAGAAATCCAAGACAAATGGCAAACCCAAACAATTCAAACATATGCAAATGATGAATGTCTGCCCTATGGCTGATGATATCATCTGTCGGTTATATAGCCAACCCGACATGTCCTGGTAGCTAACCATTGGATAGAAACACCCCTTGCGGAGCAAGTAGGTTTGAGCTACAACCCCCTTGCTACTGCCCGCTCAACCCAGAGCCAGTGAAATAATCACTACTGCGGTTACTACCCAGGCGGGTGTCTAAAAGCTCAACCTGGAGCGAGTGGATTCACCACTACTGCCGCTACTACCCAGGCGTCGCAATCTCTGACCTGGAGCAAGTGGGACGAACCACAACCCTTGCTACTACCCAGGTATCTCAAGCATTGGCCCGGAGCAAGTGGGACGAACCATAACCCTTGCTACTGCCCAGGCATCTCAAACATATATTCATTCAATCTCAATTCATATTATCAACATTCATTGTTATCAAATCTCAAACATTAACTTGGAGCAAGTGGGACGAACCACAACCCTTGCTACTACCCAAGTATCACAAATAAACATTTATTCATAATCACCCTTCATTATTATCTATCCTCAGACAATGACCCGGAGCAAGCGGGACGAACCACGACCCTTGCTACTACCCAGGTATCACAAATACACATTTATTCAAAACCCCACGATTAAACTCGTTTATCATAATCCTCCTTTTCCGTCTCATACCCGGAGCAAGTGGACAACGCCACTGCCTACTACCCGGGGTCGCACATCACATTTCAATATTTTTTCATTATTATCCATTTAACATACATATTCATTTATTAATCATATATGCATTTATACTCAGCCATAAACAATAATGGCTTTGCCGTAACCCGGCAATAACTCAGCCATCCGGCTCATGGTCCAATCAAGAACGGGCCATTTATCAATAAATATAGCCCTCCGGCTCATGGCATACACGGTACTTCCACCGTCATCCTCCATATCTCATATAATCATCTTTGATCATCATTGATCATAACTTTTCCCCTTGCTTCACTCGCAAGTTACCACATCCCCTAGCTCATTGCTAGGCATATCAGAATGATTTAATACATAAGAGGTGAGATCGGAGGCTTAGAAGTATGAGATTTGGCTTTTAAAACTCAAAAATCAACTTTGGCATGAAAACAGGGCCACGCGTACGCGCACTTCACGCGCACGCGTGGATGGCCACAAAACTCATCGACGCGCAAGCGTCATACGCGCGGACGCGCGGGTTGAAAAATAGCCAAACGACGCGCAAGCGTCAGCCACGCGTACGCGTGGATGCTCTTGCGCCCCAGGCACAAAACTGGCACAACTCTGGCATAACTCTCGGGAAAATAGCTGGGCATTTGGTGCAGCGCATCAACGCGCCCGCGCACACCACGCGCACGCGTGGATAGTGCCTTCTTGAAGAACGACGCGTACGCGCCAAGTGCGCCTACGCGTGGAGGGTCATTCTGCTAAAAATTTTCTAAGTTAAAAGCTGCAGAATTTGCAGATTCAACCCCCAATCTTCCGACGGACATAACTTTCTCATTTTAAATCATTTTTCACCCGTTCTTCAAACGGCATGGACATCTCAGATCCAATTTCATTTCTAAACAGATTTGGCACAAAACAGAGATCCGTAGTCCAAGTTATGTCCCGTCAAAGTATGCCCAAAAACCATATTTTCATACAAAACCACTAGGTGCCATTTTCAAAACAAGCCATTTTCAACTCTTTTCAAAATCAACCAAAACATGCCAATTTCAACCCTTTTTGAAATCAATCAAAATGTACCAAAATCCACATCAAGCCATCCTCAACTCACACATTGACACTTTACCAAAAATTCCCAAAACCACATCTAACCATTTTAACACTTCTCAATCAAATGGCTAAAGGACAAACACAATATCATGTCATACATCCTTCCTCATCCCAATTTCCAATAATACCATTTCCAATCAACCATCATTATACGTAATCAATATCATACTCACTATCACGTGATTTCACCCACAAATCAACCTTAATCATTCCCCAAGCATATATCACAACATACATATCTCTAATGCATCATCATACCATCAAGGCATCAATAATCATAATCACATATATGATCACATAATATATCTCAACCGAACCAAACATACCTCGTCTACATAATTTCACCCAAAATTACCAAATTCCACACTTCAACTTCTCAAACCTTATTCTTCAATAACCAACCTAATCATTCATATATTCATTATCTGAAATTCATCCAATCACTTGTGCCATCATACAATGCACACATCGACTTACCTTTCTTACCTCTTTCCGGCCTCCGGCCCAAAATTCACGGCCTCCGGCCCAATTTTCACAATTTAAATGCATAAACCACAAATCAATACTCATTACCCAGTACATCAAATTCTCAATACACCAAGCATACAAGGTCACACAATTCTCAACCCAATCATTAATTCACATTACATATCAACTATGCATATTAGCACCAACCATTTACACAATCCAAACTTAATCCTAGGGCATCTAGCCTAGGAATTCTCATCACAACACACGGTACTTAAATGAAACTTAAACCGTACCTCTTGTAGCCAAACCAATTGAGCCTCTTCTTTGGAATTCTTCACCAACCTTAGCTCCAAGCCTTACCAAAGCTCCTCAAGCAATACCAATCTCCCAATTGTGCACCAACATCACCAAATACACTAACATAACTAATGTCACATACATACATCAACCTAGGGCTCATAAAAATGACAAATCACAAGGGTTTGAGCACTTCTTACCTCAGCCCATATGAAGTAGGAATAGAACCCACTTAGAATCCATGTTGGAGTATCCCTAAACACCCAAAATCACAAGATTTCAACACTAACTACCCAAAAACGTGTAACAGTGGGGAATTTCGAAAACTGGGCAGAGATGAATGAAATACTCACCACCAAACTTAGATAGAATTGTAGAGGATGAGAAGAGCAATGCGTGGCCGCAAACGGCTCGTCAATCGGAGCTCCGTAGCTCAAGTTATGGTGGTTTGAAGATCAAAGAGAGTTAGGTTTTCTCTCTTTTCTTCTCTCTTCTCAAATCAGCGCCCCAACCCTTCTTTTTAGGGTAAAATGAGCTGAAATGCTCACAACTAATGTTTATATACGTTGGGTCTTGGGCCCACTTAGGCCCGGTTCACTTATTTTTGCCCATTGGCCCAATTTTGGGCCAAAACCTTTAAGATTAGCGCTCTAAATCGCACTTTAAATATTTCTACCTTTCCTAATTATAATTCCTCATTTCTTAATCTTATTTACCCATAATCAATTTCCTCAGTTGTAGTACCAGATAGATCTCAGCCGGTACTGCCGGTCAAAATTCCACTGCGCACTTTTACACAGAAAACTATATTTTCCGACTCGGAAAAATTCACTGAATCCAAATATCGTATTTAAATTATCAAATTCCAATTGCCAAATATTCCAACCATATTCGCTCCTATTTAACTTATTATTTACTAAATTTCGGTTAGACCGGGTATTACAGAGGTCATATACAGAAGGGCTAAACAGTCTCAGGAAATTAAAGATCAAGAATCAGAAAGAATTTATTTTTATTAGGAGTCATATTATCTTTCAGAGTAATTGTGAATGGCTGTTTAGAGTTTTTTTAATAATTTATTATAATTATTTTATATAACATAAATTTTATAATTTTATAAAAATAATTCTATAATTACATATTTATTATAACTAAAATTATACAATTATTCTAAAAATAATTAATAAAATATTAATTAAAATAATTTTAGACTGTTTAAATTGATTTTTGATTATCTTTCAAATAATATTCTATTTTATTGATAATATGTAAAATTAAGTCAATATTCATGGTCAAATATTTAATGCGCTTTCAAATTAGTAATCTTCTCAATAATTATGAGAATATATATAATATCAAAAGCATCTAATTTTATTAATTTAATGTGAATGCATTAATATTTAAATCTTACCATCAATATACGTTCATGCATCTTTACACAATTGTTTTAGATGAAAACCCAATATGATTGATATGAAATGCATATATAAATACAAATAGTTCCAGCCAAGGGGATCATTAAGGGTTCAGATGAAAAAATATTGATCACCATGTTAGATATTTGTTCCATATTATTTGATTCTTCCATTTTCATATGGCACTTTCATTTTATTCTGTGACTCGAGGTGGAACTAAACCTCTCCAAATTTTCTTTGTGAATCTGAACCTCAAAAGCTCCTCATCCAAAGTCTCTTCAATGACTTAATCGAATAAACGCATTTCTTGTTAAATTTTCACACCACTCTATCTTGCACTTCTACTATCAATTTAACATATTGCAAGACATGAAGCATCTGGTCCAAGGTATGTATCCCCCATTGATGTAGTTCCCTCCTCCATTGGAAGTGCCAAACCCACGCTATCCCATCCCAGAACCCATAATCCCCAATTACTAATCCTTTCTGCATTTACTATGGATATCCAAATATTTTTCATAGGACTCGTAAAAAAAATACACAAATCACGAGACAATATGAATCATAATAATTTTACAATCAATTCTGCTAGATAACTAATTAGGGGGAAAAGCTAATAAGTGAAAAAAATCCCATTTACGAAAAAAAATACCTCAACTCCAGAGTCACCTTAATTTCACTTTCAATCCCATTCACAGTAAAATAAACAACTACAAAAAACAAAAACAAACATCTGAAACATTACAAAAAAGATCTAAAATTATTCTAAAAGATTATCCAAAACTCTTTCACTTATGATAAAGAAAAACGCTCCTTTTCAGATATAGAAACATCCAAAATCTAACCAAAGAAATATCCAAAATAATTTTAAAAAATAAAAAACATAATAAAATGAGACATCTAAAATTGTTGGAAAAAGAACATCTGAAAACTAAGAAAAGAAATATCTAAAGCTATTTAAAAAAATCATTCAAATCCTAAAAAAAGAAAGATCAAAATTAAAACAAAAGAAAAAATACATTCAAAACATATAACAAAAAAAAAACAACCACAAAAAATAAAAATAAACATCCAAAACTGTAACAAAAAGAAGCATCCAAAATCATTGTAAAAAAATTTACCGAAAATTTTTTCAATTATAGTAAAAAAGAACGCATCACTTTCGAATATAGAAACATCCAAAACCTAACAAAAGAGAGATATCCAAAAGTGTTTAAAAAAATTCAAAACCTAACAAAACAAGACATCTAAAATTATTAAAAAAGAGCATCCGAGAACTAAAAAAAGAAACATCTAAAACTATTAAAAAATTATCTAAAACCTAAAAAGAAGAAATATCCAAAATATAAGAAAAAGAAACATCCAAAACATATAATAAAAACACATCCAAAATCTAGGAGAAAGAAACATCTAAAACTTGTAAAAATAATCATTCAAAATTTAGAAGAAAGTTCGCGGGTAGCAAGTGTGATGTCGAGGCCTCTTGCTAAGAGTCTTTTGATGAACCTGGGATTGGGTTGATGTTGTTGTGTGCTAAAAACACCACCAACAGAACGTGAAGCTCTTTTTTGTCGTTGAAACCATGGTTTGACAAACAGAAACTAACATAGGGATGGAGATATTATTAGAACATTATTGGATTTTTTTTCTATGAATCTTGATTAGTGAATATGTAGGATGACAAATTGCAAGGGAAGGCATTGCGGCACGAGAAATTGCAGGGGGTGCACATCACGAGATGAGAAATTGTAGGGTAAAGTGTGTGCATCCCGAGATGAGGTGTTGCATGGAGAGGCGCAGCGTCACGGCGATCAGGGTCGGAGGGGAGGGGCGCGGCGCCACGGAGAGAAGAGTTGGGAAGAGAATGCGGTAGCGTACGAGCAGCAATTGACCTTGAGGGCTCTCGGGAGGAATTGCAAAGAGAGGTAACTGCATCGCGGGGGAGAGCAATTGGAGGGGGAGGTCACAATAGGGGTTGAGATTTGATGACGCGTGTTTCTGAACCTAATCCTAATTTTTGGGAATTTCAAAATACAATTTTTTAAAAATTTTTGAAAAGTTGTTCATGTTGGTTATACATAGAGTTGGTTACCTATACTTTCTCTTTTACCAAAGAAATTTCTACATTAAATGTTAAAATTTTTTACATACATATAAAATTCGTATGAATCACTGATGCGCATTTAGACGATATTTACATAGATTATTATTTTTGTCCCAAATAAATCTGAGTGAAATATTTTGGATTATTTTAGAGGGAAGTTAAAACTAATATAGCAAAAAATTTGAGGCTGATTATACACAAATTTATAATAGAATTAATATTTTTCAAAACGAGTCTCAAATAAGTGTGAAGTTATTATGCACGTTCAAATGAAATACAAATGAATTCTAATTTTTGTCTTAAACTCGTTACTAATTTGTTTAAAATTTTTTGTGTGCCATAAAAAAATGTGTGACAAGAAATTTTGGACCCAATTTAGCTGAGTTTGAATCTATTTTTTTATAACCTACACCGTAATCCGTTAAAAAATTTATTTTAAACAACAAATATATTTATTCAGTACTTAATTCAATGGCTAATTTTTTTATAAATTAAATTGATATGATTAGACAATAATAAATTAAATTCACTTTTCAACAAAAAATTTTTTTCATAATTATTCCTGACAACATTCTAGACTTTGTTTTTTTTCCTTAAATACTCTTAATTCTAAATAATAATTTTTTTTCCATAATTCTACCCTTAATTTTTTTCCATGATAATGAAAATCTGAATCCCTTTTGACTTTATAATTAATGCGTTCATGTATCTAGTTACAATTCTATTAGGTATAATGCAATTTGTTTGAGATGCAATGGATGTATAAATATCCTTCTTTGCAGTGCAAAATCCATATGATTCTTTACTACTCATGGTAGATATATTTATTCCATATTGTTTAAGGTCTCATGATTCATATGGCCCTCCTTGTCTTTGTTATCAGCTTTCCTGTTTTATGTATGTACTATGTCTTTAAAAAAGATCATTGTAGATCTATATATCAACTCAATAAAGTACCAAAAAATTATATTATAATATTTGTTAAACATACTTTTTGTGAGTATTTTGGCAACGTGACTACCTACATTGCTCCATTGAAAGGGACATCAAATTGTGCATAATTTGAATGTTTCATCGGAACACATTCATCTAAGGCGCATGCACATACATATGTTGGTGGGAGTGCTCCAAAGAATGATAACAAGAGAATGCTCATTATGAGGTTTGGGTTGCCATTCAAGATTTTACTATTATCGTTTCCTTTTTTGTTGAGAATGTAATTCTTAAAGTGTCTTTGTGAGTTTAATTTGCTATGTAATTAGATTATTTTGTTAGAGTGACAACAAAAATTGTAGCAGCCCAGACCACCCGCTAGCATGATATTGCCCGCTTTGGCACACAAGGCCTCACGGTTTTGCCTTTGACGATAGGGATGATAGCCAAATCCCCCCACACTCACTCGTCAAAATGCGTCATGCTAGGGAGAGGTATCCACACCCTTATAAGGCATGCTTCGTTCCCTTCCTCAACCGATGTGGGACCTTACAAAAATCTCTGTCAATAATTAATCGGAAAAAGAATTTATTCATTCAAGAATTTAATATTAAATATTTAAAATCTAACAATCACATACTTAAAATACATGCTAATTGGTTGATTGTTTCCTGCGATTTATCCAAGTGTATAATATATAAGTCATAATACAATTGTATTTATTATTTTGCTTTGGTGTGTACAAATGATGTATGTTTTTATTTTTCTTATTGAGAATCAAATGCTTTATTTAAAGAATAATAATAATCTAAATGGATACTTAGTAAATTTTATATTAAATAATTTGATTTCCAACAATTTATATATAAAAGTTATTGAGAATTATTTCTTTTAGATAGATTTTGGTTTTTCTTTTGCTTTTATTAAAAGTTATTGAAAATTATGGGTGTAATTAAATAAGTTGGCACCAAGTCTTAATTTTTATTCGAGAAAATTCCCAATTTGAAATCGCTTCAACGTTCCGTATTATCATAGAATAAATTCAATGGTAATACCAATGATAATGACCTCATTTAAATCGAATTTGTCGTCCTCTTTCCTTCACTTCTGAAAAATCCCTTCCCCCAAACCCCTCTCCCCTCCCTACCTAGCTACCACCTCCATCAACAACCTTTATCCAGCCGCCACCACAGAGCCCTCGGCACTCGTCATTTCAATGTCCTAACCGCACCCTAACAAGTCACATTGTGCCTACCTCCACCACATACCACACCCTAATCTCCATTTTTTTATGCTTTCTCTGTCCTTAAAGTGATTGCCACTGCCGCACTAAAGCTATTGTCACCACTGGCGCTCTCTCTCACTGATGAAGTTTTTACTAAGTCCTTAATTGTGCTGTTTCTATTTGTATATATATTAGTTATAGTTTTTCCTCGCCTTATCATTATGTTCTTATAAGAGGGATAGGAGCTGTGATTGTAATGATATGTATGTATATAATATTTGTAAGTTTCTTATGTAAGAAGTTTTGTTTATATATGCATATTTGTAAAAAGTGAAAAAGATCTTACGATTTTCTAAAGAAAACAGTGATACGGCTTTGAGAGTTAAAGACTCCTATTTTATTATTAAGTATATAGAAGTCATCATAATATTTCTCGCTAACAGAATGGTGCAGCCAGAAGCTTGATATTCTAATTAATAGTAAGGATGTTACAAAATACTAACCATTCAGCTTAGATTAGAATTGTAAAAAAGAATGAAAATTGAATAAATAATTTAGGATAAGTTGTTCTGGTGATTAAAGTATAATAGTGATATACAAATATTCTTATTTATTGTATCATCAATTTTAGATAAAATTTATGTCAATTTTTTTATTATCTATTATAAAATAGAATATGCACTTGTTCTAATAATTCAAGTAATAGTTAATAATAAATGAGTTTTATATGAATTATGATGTTCAATTTTAATTGAATACACCTAAGAATTAACATAATCCTAATAATATAATATGTTAATCATTTTTCTAAGTCAACGTGAAAAGATTAAAATGATATATCTTCTATTCAATCGTTATGAATAAAAAAAATTAGTAATATTTTTCAATTCTTATGCAATAAATTTAATCAATATATATGAAAAAAACTTAAACAACCACTGATAATTATCTTAAAAGACAATAAGATCCCCAAAAAAAGATCTATTAATCCAAGCTGGTACTTAACAGATAGATCAGTAGTTTATCATGCCACATAGACATGCTCTGTTAAGCCTAGAGAGAGGTTGTTTACGGAAGGGCTAAACAGTCTCACGGAATTCAAGATAAAAAATCGAAAAGAATTTTTTTTTGTTGAGAGTCTCATTGTCTTTTTGAATAATATAATTGTGAGGACCTGTTTAGAAATTTTTTTTATAATTTATTATAATTATTTATATAACATAACCTTCATAATTTTATAAAAATAATTCTCAAATTACATATTTATTATCTCTAAAATTATATAATTATTCTAGTAATAATTAATAAAACATTAAATAAGATAATTTTAGACCGTTTAGACTGATTTTTTATTGTTTCTCAAATAATATTCTATCTCATTGATAATATGTAAAATGAAGTCAATATTTATGGTCAAATATTTAATGCGCTTCCAAATTAGTAATCTTCTCAATAATTATGAGAATATATATAATATCAGAAGCATTTAATTTTATTAATTTAATATGTGAATGCATTAATATTTAAATCTTACCATCAATATACGTTCATGCATCTCTACACAATTGTTTTAGATGAAAACACAATATGATTGATATGAAAAAAATATATAAATACAAACCATTCTAGCCAGGGGAATCATCAATGGTTCATATGAAAAAATATTGATCATCAGGTTAGATATTTATTCCATATTATTTGATTCTTCCATTTTCATATGGCACTTTCATTTTCTTTTAAAAAAAAATTCCTATCCTCATTCACTGACCTACCTTCATATACAACCTTTAACCTTAATGATCTTGATGTAGTACAAACCGTCGGCTTAGAATTTTCCACAAAATTGAGTTCCGTTGCAAGTATAGTCCAAGCCAACGGATAATGCTCACAGTCAAAGTTTGAATTCAAAACAATGTCACAATTTAAAACCAATTCAATTCCGGGAGTTTCAATTCCCGGGTTGTCTCCCAAGGACACTTGAGACCAATGAGTGTGCAATCTTGGTTGTGAGGATCATGGGATTTTCAATAAAGGGATAAACATATAAAGCAATAAAAGAATATGCAAAATTGTAATAAATGAGTTAATAAAGGAATTAATGAAGTAACTATGCAATCTAGACAAGTAAAGTGTAAAAGGAACTAATATAAATGTGTATGAAGGAATTAAAGCATAAAAGGTATCTTGGCTTGGAGTGAGCTAAGGGTGCTTTCCTTGTTGGAACCACAACTATGACAACTAGAATGGATCAATCTCACTTTATTAACCCTCATATCGGAGAGTACGTTAAATGAGCATAAGTGTTCTTAACCCACAAATCCTAAATTGCTTGCTAATTGCTTTAGCAACAACATAGCGTTAGTGGGAACAAGAACAATTAACAATCCAAGAATTGACACTAAATGTTGGACATTCCAACTCTAGGAACCCAATTGCTCACTTTTCCCAAGCCAAGAGATAGAAAACTAGCCCAAAATCATAATTGACATTTTGTCAAACACTTGGTGGGCAAAAACCTTAAACATGGGAAAAATGAGAAAAAGCTTGAAACAAAAAGCAACAAATGATCTCAATCAACAATAAAGACTCAAGAAAGCATGTAATAATCATCAATCTTCAAATTCATCAACAAGAATTAGAAATTGCAAAAGAGAAGTAAAATTGAACTATAACTTGAATTATAAGAAAGAGTAAGAACAATGTAACTACAAAGAGTGGTAACAAAGAGATACTTACAATGGAAATTAGCAAAATCCAAGATCAAAATAGGAAATGGCACTTGAATGTAAAAACCCTAGTATAAACCCTGGTAGAGATGATGAAAAACTTAAAGAAAAACTATACTAAAGCTTTCTACTACTACTCCTAAGCTACCCTAATGTTATGCTATGCTATGGTCTTCATTCTCCCTTCCTTATGAGCTAAATGGCTTCAGAAATGGGCCTCCAAACCACCAAAATCGTGAACCATGTGAGATTTTAATGAAGGCATGTACGGCCACCTGTGCGGACGCACAGACGTGTGCGTACGCACACTCTGCCGAAAATCTCTACCCGTGCGTACGCACAGGAAGTTGTGCGAACGCACACTAGGCGATGCTTGAATGGACGCGCGACATGCACGGTGCGGCTCGCGCGCACGCGTGGCTCTAATCTGATGGCTGTGCATACGCACACTAGGCTGAGCTCTACTCGTTTGATTCTTCATGCTTCCTCCACTTTGAATGCTCTTCTTCCATTCTCTCCAAGCCATTCTTACCTTATACCTCTGAAATCACTCACAAATAATATCAAGACATCGAATGGAAGGTAAATGGAATAAAAATAATCAAATTAGGCACAAAAGAGCATGTTTTCATAATCAAGCACAAATTAGGAGGAAAGTTCAAATGCATGCTATTTAGCGGAATAAGTACAAGTTTATATGATGAAATACATTCAATTTCAACCAAAAATCATAATCAAATATGGATTCATCAGATCTTCAAATTGATCATCATATCAAGTCAATAAAGTACCAAAGGATTATATTATTTTTGTTTTTATTGCTGCTATATGTTTTTAATCATAACCGATTTTGGGAATTCATGGTGGCAATAATGAAAACAAACCTCTGTTGGTGATGATACCGCAGAAGATTATTTTTTCTTGCAAGCTTCACCATAGATTTTAGGATTTTATGCTATTCTTAAATATTATGGTGAACTCAGGTGAAAATAAATGAGATCTAATTTTGGTACATCTTACAGATTCGAACCAGAACTCTTTGATTACGAAAACCTTCCATATCCAATGTGCCAGTTGAACATTGACAAATAAGCCTTAATTGATGTATGTACAATGATATTTCATATTTTTTATTATAGTCAAGTGAAAAATGAAATCTAATGTATGTTACAATGGTGCATGAAATTTGAAACTTTTCGTATTTTCTACTTGTACTTTTTATATGTAATGGATGCTTCTTTTGAATTTGGTGTTGTCATAAAATCACATTTATTTTAAAAGTTTAAATTGATAGAAAAAGATATATAATTAATTATATTTTTAACAGATTTTTGTTTCAAAAGTTACCTTTTTGCATTTTTTTCAATTTTTTTATTTCCAACATTAGCATATATTTTTTTATCATCAAACGAGAAGTGTCCGAGAATATTATTTCTATTCTAACTATTAATAAAAAAATAGATGGAAGCACAAAGACCAATTTACATTTTATTGCTTTTTTTTGCATAGATAACTAAATTTAATAAAAGACATAACAAAATTATTTTTTCTTTAAATTGGTTGAACTTAACTTATAATCATATACTATTGGATGGATCTAGCTAAAATTTAAGGATAAATGATGAGAAATATTCTTAAAATATTTTTTCTTGTTAAAATTACATCCTAAAAGATCAAACTAACAAAAACTTTTTCAAAAATTTAAAATCAGAAAAAATTAAAGATAATCAAAGAATATTATTTTTTATAAATATCAAATAGTGAATAATGAAAATCCTTAAATGTTGTGTATGTAAATGTGTAATATGAATAAATTTAGCTTATTACAATATCTAAAATTGAAATATGTACATACATCTTATGACGAGTATCAATTAAAGAAATACATTAAAAAAATAAAAATATAGCACAAGGATCAATAGGGATATGTCAAAGAGGATAATAATTGGATATTCGGATTCAACTATATCTGTCAAGTATTTATTCCAAAGTTAGACAAAGAAATAGATTTATTCAAAACAAACCTTAAACTGTACAAAATTCCAAAGTATTAATAAAGATGTATTTTTTTTTCTTTTTTTTAAAATTTTAAAAATTACATATGGATCGGACAAAGATTTGAACATTAAAAGAAATTTGCATATAAAAATGGAATTCAAATGATAAGGGCAAAAAGATATACTCTTAACATGCAATGTAAATCAACTATGTTTCTAAAACGAATAAGTTTGTAAAAAGTGTATTTTGTGAATACATTTCAAACTTTTTACAATTGACACGCTATCTATTTAATTTATAGAATTAATGGTAAAATTAGTCATTAAAGATAGTTTGTTCGTCGAATTTATTCTCAAATTTTTTCCAATTAAATTAGCCCATAAAAAATTAAAATTAATCGCATTTCTCCTTTCGTTAATGGATTAATATTCCACGTTAACCATTACTAATGACATCAGGAGTATTTCTTCAACCCTCATAAATTGTTGATCTCCTTTCATCATTTTTGAATTTTTCATCATGATGAAAAACAATTATTTTCTGCATTTGCTATGGATCTCCAAGTATTTTTCATAGGATAGGTAAAAAATACACAAATCAGGAGACAATATGAATCATAATAATTTTACAAACAATTTTTCTAGATAGCTAATTAGTGGTGCATCCAACAATTGAAAAAAAAATATCCACTTACGAAAAAAAATAATACCTCAACGCCAGAGTCACCTTAATTTCACTTTCAATCCCATTCTTAGTAAAATAAACAACCACAAAAAACAAAAATAAACATCTCAAAACATAACAAAAAAACATCTAAAATCATTGTAGAAGATTATCCAAAACTCTTTCACTTATGGTAAAAAAGAATGCATCCCTTTCGGATATTAAAACATCTAAAACTTAACAAAAAAGACATCCAAAATAATTTTAAAAAATTCAAAACCTTATAAAATGAGACATCTAAAGTTATTGAAAAAAGAACATCTAAAAACTAAGAAAAGAAACATCTAAAACCATTCAAAAAAAAAGCATTCAAAACCTAAAAAAAAGAAACATCAAACTTAAAACAAAAGAAAAAATACATTCAAAACATATAACAAAAAAATAGCAACCACAAATAATAAAAAGAAACATCCAAAACTGTAACAAAAAGAAACATCCAAAATCATTGTAAAAGATTATCGAAAACTTTTTCAATTATAGTAAAAAAGAATGCATCACTTTCGAATATAGAAACATCCAAAACCTAAAAAAAGAGAGATATCCAAAAGCATTTAAGAAAATTCAAAACCTAACAAAATAAGACATCCAAAATTATTGAAGAAAGAGCATCCCAGAACTAAGAAAAGAAACATCTAAAATGTAATACCCTACCACACTGAGCCTTATGCTTAAGTCGTGAAGTAGAGGTGGCAAGATATTACGACCTCTAAAAGAAAAGGATATGTCCATAAATATAGTGGATGAAATCATATCAAGGAGTCTTGAAGAATAAGCTAAACAAAAACGATAAACAGAGAATCGTGTCACACTCGCATGGTTATTCGTAGAACGGACAAGTAAGATCAAAAGAAAACTGAAAACATATGTATATACCAGAGTTCCAAAACTCAGATAGCAAGCTCCAGACTCGACCTGCGAAGCTAAGGCCGGCCAGAGTATCTAATTATATATATTTATATACAACCCAAAATAAAACTCAAACTACAAAATAAATACCTGTATCTCCAAGTCAACCTCTAGGAGGGAAAAAATGTACATGCGAAAATTCTATATATATATATATATAAACGAAAGCATAGGTTAGGTAATCGAAAATAGGTAAATCAAATAGTTATAATATTAATAATAATAATAATAATAATAATAATAATAATAATAATAATAATGATGATGATGATGATGATGATGATGATGATGATGATGATGATGATGATGATGATGATGATGATGATGATGATGATGATGATGATGATGATATTAGTAATAATAATAATAATGCTAATGCTAATATGATTATAATAATAATTTATATATAAGGTTAATAATATATGAGTTATTAATCTAAATAACATTAGTAACTTAAGGGTGAAAGGTATTTGATGAAGCATTAGCTAGCAAAGCTAAGCTCAGCAAAGAGTAACCGATATTTACTCATATCAGCAAATATCGAACTCGATAATAAAATAATTTCTAAGTATAGAAAACTCCAATTTATGAAATAAATATAACTTATTTATATTTATATTTTTAAAACTGAGGGTCGCTACATAAAACTATTAAAAAATTATCCAAAAGCTAAAAAGAAGAAAAATCAAAAATGAAGAAAAAGAAATATCCAAAACATATAACAAAAACACATCCGAAATCTAGGAGAAAGAAACATCTAAAACTTGTAAAAAGAATCATCCAAAACTTAGAAAAAGATTCGCGGGTGGCGAGTGTGCTGTTAAGGCCTCTTGCTAAGAGTCTTTTGGTGAACTTGGGATTGGGTTGATGTTATTGTGGCTAAAAACGCCACCAACAGAACGCGAAGCTCTTTTTTGTCGTCGAAGCCATGGTTTCACAAACATAAACTAACATAGGAATAGAGATAGTATTAGAGCGTTATTGCTTTTTTTATGAATCTTGATTAGTGAATATGCACGACGACAAGTTCCAGGGGGCAGCGTCGCGGCACGAGAAATTGCAGGGGCGCACATCATGACACGAGAAATTGTAGGGTAAGGAGTGCGCATCACAAGATAAGGTGTTGCATGGAGAGGCGCGACGTCTGGGCGACCAGGGTCGCATGGGAGGGTCATGGCGCCGCGGAGAGAAGAGTTGGGAAGAGAACGCGGCAGCGCGCGAGCAACAATGGACCTTGAAGGCTCTCCAGAGGGATTGCAAAGGGAGGTAACAACGTCGCGGGGGAGAACAATTGGAAGGGAGGTCGTAGTAGGGGTTGAGGTTGGATGGCGCGTGTTTCTGAACCTAATCCTAGTTTTTGGAAATTTCAAAATACGATTTTTTTTATTTTTTGAAAAAGTTATTCATGTTAGTCGTAGAGTTGGTTACCTATATTTTCTCTGTAACAAAAAAAAGTATCTTTCTACATTAAATGTTAAAATTTTTTAACATACATATAAAATCCGTATGAATCACTGATGCGCATTTAGACGAAATTTACATAGATTATTAATTATTTTCGTCCTAAATAAATCTGAGTGAAATATTTTGGATTATATTAGAGGGTAGTTAAAACTAATATAGAAAAAAATTTGACACTAACTATACACAAATTTATAATAGAACTAACATTTTTCAAAACGAGTCTCAAATAAGTGTGAAGTTATTATGCACATTCAAATGAAATACAAGCAAATTCTAATTTTTATCTTAAACTCACTACTAATTTGTGTAAAATTTTTTTGTGCCATAAAAAAATATTTGACAAGAAATTTTTGGACCAAATTTAGCTGAATTTGAATATATTTTTTTATAACCTACACAGTAATCTATTAAAAAAGTTATTTTTAAACAACAAATATATTTATTTAGTACTTAATTTTTTATGGCTAATTTTTTTATAAACTAAATTGATAGGATTAGACAATTAAGTTCACTTTTCAACAATAATTTTTTTTATAATTATTCCACACAACGTTCTACACTTTATTTTTTTCCTTAAATACTCTTAATTCTAAATAATAATTTTTTCCATAAATCTACCCTTTATTTTTTCTCATAATAATGAAAATTTGAATCCCTTTTGACTTTATAATTAATGTGTTCATGTATCTAGTTACAATTTTATTAGGTATAATGCAATTTGTTTGAGATGCAATGGATGTATAAATATCCTTCTATGCGGTGCAAAATCCATATGATTCTTTACTACTCATGCTTAATATATTTATTCCATATCGTTTAAGGTCTCATGACTCATATGGCCCTCCTTGTCTTCCGTATACAGTTTTCCTCTTTTATATATGTACTATGTCTTTAGAAAAGATCATTGTAAATCTACATATCAATTTAATAAAGTACCAAAAAATTATATTATAATATTTGTTAAACATACTTTTTGTGAGTGTGTTGGCAACGCGACTACCTACATTGGTACATTGAAAGGGACATCAAATTGAATGTTTCATTGGAACACATTCATCTAAGGCACATTCGCATACATATGTTGGTGGGAGTGCTCAAAAGAATGTTCATTGTGAGGTTTGGGTTGCCATTCAAGATTTTACTATTATTGTTTTCTTTTTTGTTGAGAATGTAATTCAAGAAGTGTCTTCCTGAGTTTGTTATGTAATTAGATTATTTTGTTAGAGTGACAACGAAAATCTCTGTCAATAATTAATCGGAAAAAGAATTTATTGAAGGAACAACAAAAATCTATGTCAATAATTAATCGAAAAAAGAATTTATTCATTCAAGAATTTAATATTAGATATTTAAAATCTAACCATCACATATTTAAAATACATGCTAATTGGTTTATTGTTCCCTGCGTTTTATCCAAGTGTATAATATATAAGTCATAATATAATTGTATTTATTATTTTGCTTTGTTGTGTACAAATGATGTATGTTTTTATTTCTCTTGTTGAGAATCAAACGCATTATTTAAAGAATAATAATTTAAATGGATCCTTAGTAAATTTCATATTAAATAACTTGATCTCCAACAATTTCTATTTAAAAGTTATTGAGAATTATTTCGCTTAGATAGATTTTGATTTTTCTTTTACTTTTATTAAAATTTTTAATATGTGTGTAGAACAATTAGATTCTTAAATAAATTTATTACAAGATAATTAAGTTCTAAAAAATATGTCATGATAAGACAAATTAATCACTCTTCAAAAACCAAATAATTTGTCTTGTAGTCATTCTTGAAACTTTTTAAACTAATAAAATTTTGTTCTAATATTTCTTAAGAACCAATTTAATTGCTTACTGAACTAATTGTGAAAAAAATTAAATGTACTTTATAACTCTTTCATTACTAGAAACACACCTGGTATCGATGGATTTACTTTTGGGAAAATTTCTGACTGAAATTTCTATCGAATTTAGTGTCGTCACAGACGACACAAATGATTAATTTTGGTTTTTCGCCAAATGTTACTATCGGACAAATAATTAAGATGGAAATTCCACAAAAAATTATGGGCGTAATTAAATAAGTTGGCACCAAGTCTTAATTTTTATTCAACAAAAATTCTAATTTGAAAATGCTTCAACGTTTTGTATTACCGTAGAATAAATTCGATGGTAATACCAATGATAATGACTTTATTTAAATCAAATTTGTCATCCTCTCTCCTTCAATTCTGAAAATAACCCTTCCCCCAAACCCCTCTACCCTCCCCACCTAACTACCACCTCCATCAACAACCTTAATCCAGCCACCACCGCAGAGCCCTCGGTACTCATCATATCAATGTCCTAACCGCACCCTAACATGTCACATTGTGCCTGCTTCCACCATATACCGCACCATAATCTCCATTTTTTCGACGCTCTCTTTGTCCTTAAAGTGACTGCCACTGCCGCATTGAATCTATTGTCATCACTGGCGCTCTCTCTCACTGATAAAGTTTTTACTAAGTCCTTAATTAGTTGTGCTGTTTCTATTTGTATATATATTAGTTATAGTTTTTCCTCGCCTTATCATTATGTTCTTATAAGAGGGATAGGAGTCGTGATTGTAATGATATGTATGTATATCATATTTATAAGTTTCTTGTGTTGGAAGTTTTGTTTATATATGTATGTTTGTAAAAGGTGAAAAAGATCTTACGATTTTTCATAGAAAACAGTGATACGATTTTGAAAGTTAAAGACTCCTATTTTATTATTAAGTATATAGAAGTCATCATAATATTCTTCGTTATCAAAATGGTGTAGCCAGGAGCATGATATTCTAATTAATAGTAAGGATGTTACAGAATACTAACAATTCTACTTAGACTAGAATTGTAAAAAATAATGAAAATTGAATAAATAATTTACGATAAGTTGTTCTGGGATTAAATTATAATAGTGTTATATAAATATTCTTATTTATTGTATCAATTTTAGATATATTTTATGTCAATTTTTTTATTATCTATTATAAAATAGAATATGCACGTGTTCTAATAATTCAATCAATAGTTAATAATAAATGAGTTTTATATAAATTATGATGTTCAATTTAAATTGAATACACCTAATACTTAACATAATCCTAATAATATAATATGTTAATAATTTTTCTAAGTCAGAGTGAAAAGATTAAAATGATATATCCTCTATTCAATTTTTATAAGTAAAAATTAAATAAAAAAATTAGTAATATTTTTCAATTCTTATACAATAAATTTAATCAAAGTATATGAAAAATAAAAAAAAAATAAATAATCACTGATAATTATTCTAAAAGACAATAAGATCCAAAAAAAATCTATTAATCCAAGATGATACTTAATAGATAGATCAGTAGTTTATCATGTCACATAGACATGCTCTATTAAGTCCAGAGAGAGGTCGTTTATGGAAGGACTAAACAGTCTCACGGAATTAAAGATAAAAAATCAAAAATAACTTTTTTTTTGAAAGTCTAATTGTCTTTTAGAATAATTGTGAGGCGCTATTTAGAATTTTTTTATAATTTATTATAATTATTTTATATAACATAACCTTCGTAATTTTATAAAAATAATTCTCTAATTACATATTTATTATATCTAAAATTACATAATTATTCTAGTAACAATTAATAAAATATTAAATAAGATAATTTTAGACCGTTTAAACTGATTTTTTTATTGTTTTACAAGTAATATTCTATTTCATTGATAATACGTAAAATGAGGTCAATATTTATGGTCAAAGATTTAATGCGCTTCCAAATTAGTAATCTTCTCAATAATTATGAGAATATGTATAATATTAGAAGTCTCTAATTTTATTAATTTAATATGTGAATGCATTAATATTTAAATCTTACCATCAATATACATTCATGCATCTCTACACAATTGTTTTAGATGAAAACACAATATGTTTGATATGAAATGCATATATAAATACAAATCTTTCCAGGGGGATCATCAAGGGTTCATATGAAAAAATATTGGTCATCATGTTAGATATTTATTTCGTATTATTTGATTCTTCCATTTTTATATGGCACTTTCATTTTCCATCAAAAATTTTTTCTTCCTATCCTCATTCACATATACCTGTCTAAATATATAACCTTCAACTATAATGATCTTCATATCGATCATCATATCAAGTCGATAAAGTACCAAAGGATTAGATTATTTTTGCTATTCTTGCTGTTGTATGGTTTTAAACATAATCGATTTTGGGAATTTATGGTGGCAATAATGAAAACAAACTTTTGTATTGTTGGTGGTGATACTGCAGGAGATTATTTTTCCTTGCAAGCTTCATCATAGATTTTAGGATTTTATGTTGTTCTTAAATATTATGGTGAACTCAGGTGAAAATAAATGAGATCTAATTTTGGTACATCTTATTGATTCGACCTGGAGCTCTTTGATTACGAAAACCTTCCAGATTCAATCCGCCAGTTGAACATTGACAAATAAGATTTAATTGATGTATGTATGTAACACCCTAATATTCAAATCCTTATGCTCGAGTCATAAGTCAATGATATTACGGTGGTACGACTCTCAGGTGGATTTTTAATAAATAAATATAGGTAATTTCGAAAGGAGTATTAATCGAGAAGCCTGAAAAGAGTAGAAATAAAATCGCGAAGACGTATCTCTCACGTTTCGACAACAAAAGATAAACCGTGAAGCCGAAAACGATATACGGACAAGGCGTAGAGGAGATTAAGAGATAGATAACAGATAGATATATATAACATAAGTAAGTAGCTACTAGTCGCGACCCGCGAAGTTTAGGTCGGCTAGAGTACATTATGAAATTAGTTGACAACAGTATATCCTAATCTCTCCCGAAGGAAACATGAGAGCCTCTATAGGCAAATTCAAAGAGTTCAATACATAATATAAACTTTCCAAAACAAAGGTGGAGAGATTCTAATCAAAACACAAAGTAGAGGAAATAAAGATCTTCGCCGTCTCTCAGACGACCCACAACTCACTTCTGAGCACCTGGACCTGTATCTGAAAAACAAGAGATATATACGGAATGAGAACCCCGGGCCCATGGGTTCCCAGTACGGTAAAAGTGCCAAATAAATTCAATGTACTGCAACAAAAACTCACTAAGCATCCTAAACTTCTTCACCAATTATTCATCCTAGGTTCTCACTAATCCATGAATAGGCAACTGTCATAAGGGAGTGCTAAATTCAATTCATGTTTCACATGTTTCCCAACTCGCTGACTCTTCCACGAATCAGACTCAGAATCATAAGCAAAACCATCACCAGTTGTTCTGCCTCAGCAGTTCTATATCAATACATCATCATGCAATCGCATCATCAATTCATCCCATCAAGAACAGCCCTCACACCCACCGACACCAGCATGAGGAGCCTCTCAGTTGTACAAACACAAGCAATACAGGCAAGTAATACATAAACATGATACAAGTAGAACAAGTAGCATATAGTCAGGTAACATGGCATATATGATGTAGAAATCCAAGACAAATGGCAAACCCAAACAATTCAAACATATGCAAATGATGAATGTCTGCCCTATGGCTGATGATATCATCTGTCGGTTATATAGCCAACCCGACATGTCCTGGTAGCTAACCATTGGACAGAAACACCCCTTGCGAAGCAAGTAGGTTTGAGCTACAACCCCCTTGCTACTGCCCGCTCAACCCAGAGCCAGTGAAATAATCACTACTGCGGCTACTACCCAGGCGGGTGTCTAAAAGCTCAACCTGGAGCGAGTGGATTCACCACTACTGCCGCTACTACCCAGGCGTCGCAATCTCTGACCTGGAGCAAGTGGGACGAACCACAACCCTTGCTACTACCCAGGTATCTCAAGCATTGGCCCGGAGCAAGTGGGACGAACCATAACCCTTGCTACTGCCCAGGCATCTCAAACATATATTCATTCAATCTCAATTCATATTATCAACATTCATTGTTATCAAATCTCAAACATTAACTTGGAGCAAGTGGGACGAACCACAACCCTTGCTACTACCCAAGTATCACAAATAAACATTTATTCATAATCACCCTTCATTATTATCAATCCTCAGACAATGACCCGGAGCAAGCGGGACGAACCACGACCCTTGCTACTACCCAGGTATCACAAATACACATTTATTCAAAACCCCACGATTAAACTCGTTTATCATAATCCTCCTTTTCCGTCTCATACCCGGAGCAAGTGGACAACGCCACTGCCTACTACCCGGGGTCGCACATCACATTTCAATATTTTTTCATTATTATCCATTTAACATATTCATTCATTAATCATATATGCATTTATACTCAGCCATAAACAATAATGGCTTTGCCGTAACCCGGCAATAACTCAGCCATCCGGATCATGGTCCAATCAAGAACGGGCCATTTATCAATAAATATAGCCCTCCGGCTCATGGCATACACGGTACTTCCACCGTCATCCTCCATATCTCATATAATCATCTTTGATCATCATTGATCATAACTTTTCCCCTTGCTTCACTCGCAAGTTACCACATCCCCTAGCTCATTGCTAGGCATATTAGAATGATTTAATAAATAAGAGGTGAGATCGGAGGCTTAGAAGTATGAGATTTGGCTTTTAAAACTCAAAAATCAACTTTGGCATGAAAACAGGGCCACGCGTACGCGCACTTCACGCGCACGCGTGGATGGCCACAAAACTCATCAACGCGCAAGCGTCATACGCGCGGACGCGCGGGTTGAAAAATAGCCAAACGACGCGCAAGCGTCAGCCACGCGTACGCGTGGGTGCTCTTGCGCCCCAGGCACAAAACTGGCACAACTCTGGCATAACTCTCGGGAAAATAGCTGGGCATTTGGTGCAGCGCATCAACGCGCCCGCGCACACCACGCGCACGCGTGGATAGTGCCTTCTTGAAGAACGACGCGTACGCGCCAAGTGCGCCTACGCGTGGAGGGTCATTCTGCTAAAAATTTTCTAAGTTAAAAGCTGCAGAATTTAAAGATTCAACCCCCAATCTTCCGACGGACATAACTTTCTCATTTTAAATCATTTTTCACCCGTTCTTCATACAGCATGGACATCCTGGATCCAATTTCATTTCTAAATAGATTTGGCACAAAACAGAGATCCGTAGTCCAAGTTATGTCCCGTCAAAGTATGCCCAAAAACCATGTTTTCATACAAAACCACTAGGTGCCATTTTCAAAACAAGCCATTTTCAACTCTTTTCAAAATCAACCAAAACATGCCAATTTCAACCCTTTTTGAAATCAATCAAAATGTACCAAAATCCACATCAAGCCATCCTCAACTCACACATTGACACTTTACCAAAAATTCCCAAAACCACATCTAAACATTTTAACACTTCTCAATCAAATGGCTAAAGGACAAACACAATATCATGTCATACATCCTTCCTCATCCCAATTTCCAATAATACCATTTCCAATCAACCATCATTATACGTAATCAATATCATACTCACTATCACGTGATTTCACCCACAAATCAACCTTAATCATTCCCCAAGCATATATCACAACATACATATCTCTAATGCATCATCATACCATCAAGGCATCAATAATCATAATCACATATATGATCACATAATATATCTCAACCGAACCAAACATACCTCGTCTACATAATTTCACCCAAAATTACCAAATTCCACACTTCAACTTCTCAAACCTTATTCTTCAATAACCAACCTAATCATTCATATATTCATTATCTGAAATTCATCCAATCACTTGTGCCATCATACAATGCACACATCGACTTACCTTTCTTACCTCTTTCCGGCCTCCGGCCCAAAATTCACGGCCTCCGGCCCAATTTTCACAATTTAAATGCATAAACCACAAATCAATACTCATTACCCAGTACATCAAATTCTCAATACACCAAGCATACAAGGTCACACAATTCTCAACCCAATCATTAATTCACATTACATATCAACTATGCATATTAGCACCAACCATTTACACAATCCAAACTTAATCCTAGGGGCATCTAGCCTAGGAATTCTCATCACAACACACGGTACTTAAATGAAACTTAAACCGTACCTCTTGTAGCCAAACCAATTGAGCCTCTTCTTTGGAATTCTTCACCAACCTTAGCTCCAAGCCTTACCAAAGCTCCTCAAGCAATACCAATCTCCCAATTGTGCACCAACATCACCAAATACACTAACATAACTAATGTCACATACATACATCAACCTAGGGCTCATAAAAATGACAAATCACAAGGGTTTGAGCACTTCTTACCTCAGCCCATATGAAGTAGGGATAGAACCCACTTAGAATCCATGTTGGAGTATCCCTAAACACCCAAAATCACAAGATTTCAACACTAACTACCCAAAAACGTGTAACAGTGGGGAATTTCGAAAACTGGGCAGAGATGAATGAAATACTCACCACCAAACTTAGATAGAATTGTAGAGGATGAGAAGAGCAATGCGTGGCTGCAAACGGCTCGTCAATCGGAGCTCCGTAGCTCAAGTTATGGTGGTTTGAAGATCAAAGAGAGTTAGGTTTTCTCTCTTTTCTTCTCTCTTCTCAAATCAGCGCCCCAACCCTTCTTTTTAGGGTAAAATGAGCTGAAATGCTCACAACTAATGTTTATATACGTTGGGTCTTGGGCCCACTTAGGCCCGGTTCACTTATTTTTGCCCATTGGCCCAATTTTGGGCCAAAACCTTTAAGATTAGCGCTCTAAATCGCACTTTAAATATTTCTACCTTTCCTAATTATAATTCCTCATTTCTTAATCTTATTTACCCATAATCAATTTCCTCAGTTGTAGTACCAGACAGATCTCAGCCGGTACTGCCGGTCAAAATTCCACTGCGCACTTTTACACAGAAAACTATATTTTCCGACTCGGAAAAATTCACTGAATCCAAATATCGTATTTAAATTATCAAATTCCAATTGCCAAATATTCCAACCATATTCGCTCCTATTTAACTTATTATTTACTAAATTTCGGTTAGACCGGGTATTACAGAGGTCATATACAGAAGGGCTAAACAGTCTCAGGAAATTAAAGATCAAGAATCAGAAAGAATTTATTTTTATTAGGAGTCATATTATCTTTCAGAGTAATTGTGAATGGCTGTTTAGAGTTTTTTTAATAATTTATTATAATTATTTTATATAACATAAATTTTATAATTTTATAAAAATAATTCTATAATTACATATTTATTATAACTAAAATTATACAATTATTCTAAAAATAATTAATAAAATATTAATTAAAATAATTTTAGACTGTTTAAATTGATTTTTGATTATCTTTCAAATAATATTCTATTTTATTGATAATATGTAAAATTAAGTCAATATTCATGGTCAAATATTTAATGCGCTTTCAAATTAGTAATCTTCTCAATAATTATGAGAATATATATAATATCAAAAGCATCTAATTTTATTAATTTAATGTGAATGCATTAATATTTAAATCTTACCATCAATATACGTTCATGCATCTTTACACAATTGTTTTAGATGAAAACCCAATATGATTGATATGAAATGCATATATAAATACAAATAGTTCCAGCCAAGGGGATCATTAAGGGTTCAGATGAAAAAATATTGATCACCATGTTAGATATTTGTTCCATATTATTTGATTCTTCCATTTTCATATGGCACTTTCATTTTATTCTGTGACTCGAGGTGGAACTAAACCTCTCCAAATTTTCTTTGTGAATCTGAACCTCAAAAGCTCCTCATCCAAAGTCTCTTCAATGACTTAATCGAATAAACGCATTTCTTGTTAAATTTTCACACCACTCTATCTTGCACTTCTACTATCAATTTAACATATTGCAAGACATGAAGCATCTGGTCCAAGGTATGTATCCCCCATTGATGTAGTTCCCTCCTCCATTGGAAGTGCCAAACCCACGCTATCCCATCCCAGAACCCATAATCCCCAATTACTAATCCTTTCTGCATTTACTATGGATATCCAAATATTTTTCATAGGACTCGTAAAAAAAATACACAAATCACGAGACAATATGAATCATAATAATTTTACAATCAATTCTGCTAGATAACTAATTAGGGGGAAAAGCTAATAAGTGAAAAAAATCCCATTTACGAAAAAAAATACCTCAACTCCAGAGTCACCTTAATTTCACTTTCAATCCCATTCACAGTAAAATAAACAACTACAAAAAACAAAAACAAACATCTGAAACATTACAAAAAAGATCTAAAATTATTCTAAAAGATTATCCAAAACTCTTTCACTTATGATAAAGAAAAACGCTCCTTTTTAGATATAGAAACATCCAAAATCTAACAAAAGAGATATCCAAAATAATTTTAAAAAATAAAAAACATAATAAAATGAGACATCTAAAATTGTTGGAAAAAGAACATCTGAAAACTAAGAAAAGAAATATCTAAAGCTATTTAAAAAAATCATTCAAATCCTAAAAAAAGAAAGATCAAAATTAAAACAAAAGAAAAAATACATTCAAAACATATAACAAAAAAAAAACAACCACAAAAAATAAAAATAAACATCCAAAACTGTAACAAAAAGAAGCATCCAAAATCATTGTAAAAAAATTTACCGAAAATTTTTTCAATTATAGTAAAAAAGAACGCATCACTTTCGAATATAGAAACATCCAAAACCTAACAAAAGAGAGATATCCAAAAGTGTTTAAAAAAATTCAAAACCTAACAAAACAAGACATCTAAAATTATTAAAAAAGAGCATCCGAGAACTAAAAAAAGAAACATCTAAAACTATTAAAAAATTATCTAAAACCTAAAAAGAAGAAATATCCAAAATATAAGAAAAAGAAACATCCAAAACATATAATAAAAACACATCCAAAATCTAGGAGAAAGAAACATCTAAAACTTGTAAAAATAATCATTCAAAATTTAGAAGAAAGTTCGCGGGTAGCAAGTGTGATGTCGAGGCCTCTTGCTAAGAGTCTTTTGATGAACCTGGGATTGGGTTGATGTTGTTGTGTGCTAAAAACACCACCAACAGAACGTGAAGCTCTTTTTTGTCGTTGAAACCATGGTTTGACAAACAGAAACTAACATAGGGATGGAGATATTATTAGAACATTATTGGATTTTTTTTCTATGAATCTTGATTAGTGAATATGCAGGATGACAAATTGCAAGGGAAGGCATTGCGGCACGAGAAATTGCAGGGGGTGCACATCACGAGATGAGAAATTGTAGGGTAAAGTGTGTGCATCCCGAGATGAGGTGTTGCATGGAGAGGCGCAGCGTCACGGCGATCAGGGTCGGAGGGGAGGGGCGCGGCGCCACGGAGAGAAGAGTTGGGAAGAGAATGCGGTAGCGTACGAGCAGCAATTGACCTTGAGGGCTCTCGGGAGGAATTGCAAAGAGAGGTAACTGCATCGCGGGGGAGAGCAATTGGAGGGGGAGGTCACAATAGGGGTTGAGATTTGATGACGCGTGTTTCTGAACCTAATCCTAATTTTTGGGAATTTCAAAATACAATTTTTTAAAAATTTTTGAAAAGTTGTTCATGTTGGTTATACATAGAGTTGGTTACCTATACTTTCTATTTTACCAAAGAAATTTCTACATTAAATGTTAAAATTTTTTACATACATATAAAATTCGTATGAATCACTGATGCGCATTTAGACGATATTTACATAGATTATTATTTTTGTCCCAAATAAATCTGAGTGAAATATTTTGGATTATTTTAGAGGGAAGTTAAAACTAATATAGCAAAAAATTTGAGGCTGATTATACACAAATTTATAATAGAATTAATATTTTTCAAAACGAGTCTCAAATAAGTGTGAAGTTATTATGCACGTTCAAATGAAATACAAATGAATTCTAATTTTTGTCTTAAACTTGTTACTAATTTGTTTAAAATTTTTTGTGTGCCATAAAAAAATGTGTGACAAGAAATTTTGGACCCAATTTAGCTGAGTTTGAATCTATTTTTTTATAACCTACACCGTAATCCGTTAAAAAATTTATTTTAAACAACAAATATATTTATTTAGTACTTAATTCAATGGCTAATTTTTTTATAAATTAAATTGATATGATTAGACAATAATAAATTAAATTCACTTTTCAACAAAAAATTTTTTTCATAATTATTCCTGACAACATTCTAGACTTTGTTTTTTTTCCTTAAATACTCTTAATTCTAAATAATAATTTTTTTCCATAATTCTACCCTTAAATTTTTTCCATAATAATGAAAATCTGAATCCCTTTTGACTTTATAATTAATGCGTTCATGTATCTAGTTACAATTCTATTAGGTATAATGCAATTTGTTTGAGATGCAATGGATGTATAAATATCCTTCTTTGCAGTGCAAAATCCATATGATTCTTTACTACTCATGGTAGATATATTTATTCCATATTGTTTAAGGTCTCATGATTCATATGGCCCTCCTTGTCTTTGTTATCAGCTTTCCTGTTTTATGTATGTACTATGTCTTTAAAAAAGATCATTGTAGATCTATATATCAACTCAATAAAGTACCAAAAAATTATATTATAATATTTGTTAAACATACTTTTTGTGAGTATTTTGGCAACGTGACTACCTACATTGCTCCATTGAAAGGGACATCAAATTGTGCATAATTTGAATGTTTCATCGGAACACATTCATCTAAGGCGCATGCACATACATATGTTGGTGGGAGTGCTCCAAAGAATGATAACAAGAGAATGCTCATTATGAGGTTTGGGTTGCCATTCAAGATTTTACTATTATCGTTTCCTTTTTTGTTGAGAATGTAATTCTTAAAGTGTCTTTGTGAGTTTAATTTGCTATGTAATTAGATTATTTTGTTAGAGTGACAACAAAAATTGTAGCAGCCCAGACCACCCGCTAGCATGATATTGCCCGCTTTGGCACACAAGGCCTCACGGTTTTGCCTTTGACGATAGGGATGATAGCCAAATCCCCCCACACTCACTCGTCAAAATGCGTCATGCTAGGGAGAGGTATCCACACCCTTATAAGGCATGCTTCGTTCCCTTCCTCAACCGATGTGGGACCTTACAAAAATCTCTGTCAATAATTAATCGGAAAAAGAATTTATTCATTCAAGAATTTAATATTAAATATTTAAAATCTAACAATCACATACTTAAAATACATGCTAATTGGTTGATTGTTTCCTGCGATTTATCCAAGTGTATAATATATAAGTCATAATACAATTGTATTTATTATTTTGCTTTGGTGTGTACAAATGATGTATGTTTTTATTTTTCTTATTGAGAATCAAATGCTTTATTTAAAGAATAATAATAATCTAAATGGATACTTAGTAAATTTTATATTAAATAATTTGATTTCCAACAATTTATATATAAAAGTTATTGAGAATTATTTCTTTTAGATAGATTTTGGTTTTTCTTTTGCTTTTATTAAAAGTTATTGAAAATTATGGGTGTAATTAAATAAGTTGGCACCAAGTCTTAATTTTTATTCGAGAAAATTCCCAATTTGAAATCGCTTCAACGTTCCGTATTATCATAGAATAAATTCAATGGTAATACCAATGATAATGACCTCATTTAAATCGAATTTGTCGTCCTCTTTCCTTCACTTCTGAAAAATCCCTTCCCCCAAACCCCTCTCCCCTCCCTACCTAGCTACCACCTCCATCAACAACCTTTATCCAGCCGCCACCACAGAGCCCTCGGCACTCGTCATTTCAATGTCCTAACCGCACCCTAACAAGTCACATTGTGCCTACCTCCACCACATACCACACCCTAATCTCCATTTTTTTATGCTTTCTCTGTCCTTAAAGTGATTGCCACTGCCGCACTAAAGCTATTGTCACCACTGGCGCTCTCTCTCACTGATGAAGTTTTTACTAAGTCCTTAATTGTGCTGTTTCTATTTGTATATATATTAGTTATAGTTTTTCCTCGCCTTATCATTATGTTCTTATAAGAGGGATAGGAGCTGTGATTGTAATGATATGTATGTATATAATATTTGTAAGTTTCTTATGTAAGAAGTTTTGTTTATATATGCATATTTGTAAAAAGTGAAAAAGATCTTACGATTTTCTAAAGAAAACAGTGATACGGCTTTGAGAGTTAAAGACTCCTATTTTATTATTAAGTATATAGAAGTCATCATAATATTTCTCGCTAACAGAATGGTGCAGCCAGAAGCTTGATATTCTAATTAATAGTAAGGATGTTACAAAATACTAACCATTCAGCTTAGATTAGAATTGTAAAAAAGAATGAAAATTGAATAAATAATTTAGGATAAGTTGTTCTGGTGATTAAAGTATAATAGTGATATACAAATATTCTTATTTATTGTATCATCAATTTTAGATAAAATTTATGTCAATTTTTTTATTATCTATTATAAAATAGAATATGCACTTGTTCTAATAATTCAAGTAATAGTTAATAATAAATGAGTTTTATATGAATTATGATGTTCAATTTTAATTGAATACACCTAAGAATTAACATAATCCTAATAATATAATATGTTAATCATTTTTCTAAGTCAACGTGAAAAGATTAAAATGATATATCTTCTATTCAATCGTTATGAATAAAAAAAATTAGTAATATTTTTCAATTCTTATGCAATAAATTTAATCAATATATATGAAAAAAACTTAAACAACCACTGATAATTATCTTAAAAGACAATAAGATCCCCAAAAAAAGATCTATTAATCCAAGCTGGTACTTAACAGATAGATCAGTAGTTTATCATGCCACATAGACATGCTCTGTTAAGCCTAGAGAGAGGTTGTTTACGGAAGGGCTAAACAGTCTCACGGAATTCAAGATAAAAAATCGAAAAGAATTTTTTTTTGTTGAGAGTCTCATTGTCTTTTTGAATAATATAATTGTGAGGACCTGTTTAGAAATTTTTTTTATAATTTATTATAATTATTTATATAACATAACCTTCATAATTTTATAAAAATAATTCTCAAATTACATATTTATTATCTCTAAAATTATATAATTATTCTAGTAATAATTAATAAAACATTAAATAAGATAATTTTAGACCGTTTAGACTGATTTTTTATTGTTTCTCAAATAATATTCTATCTCATTGATAATATGTAAAATGAAGTCAATATTTATGGTCAAATATTTAATGCGCTTCCAAATTAGTAATCTTCTCAATAATTATGAGAATATATATAATATCAGAAGCATTTAATTTTATTAATTTAATATGTGAATGCATTAATATTTAAATCTTACCATCAATATACGTTCATGCATCTCTACACAATTGTTTTAGATGAAAACACAATATGATTGATATGAAAAAAAATATATAAATACAAACCATTCTAGCCAGGGGAATCATCAATGGTTCATATGAAAAAATATTGATCATCAGGTTAGATATTTATTCCATATTATTTGATTCTTCCATTTTCATATGGCACTTTCATTTTCTTTTAAAAAAAAAATTCCTATCCTCATTCACTGACCTACCTTCATATACAACCTTTAACCTTAATGATCTTGATGTAGTACAAACCGTCGGCTTAGAATTTTCCACAAAATTGAGTTCCGTTGCAAGTATAGTCCAAGCCAACGGATAATGCTCACAGTCAAAGTTTGAATTCAAAACAATGTCACAATTTAAAACCAATTCAATTCCGGGAGTTTCAATTCCCGGGTTGTCTCCCAAGGACACTTGAGACCAATGAGTGTGCAATCTTGGTTGTGAGGATCATGGGATTTTCAATAAAGGGATAAACATATAAAGCAATAAAAGAATATGCAAAATTGTAATAAATGAGTTAATAAAGGAATTAATGAAGTAACTATGCAATCTAGACAAGTAAAGTGTAAAAGGAACTAATATAAATGTGTATGAAGGAATTAAAGCATAAAAGGTATCTTGGCTTGGAGTGAGCTAAGGGTGCTTTCCTTGTTGGAACCACAACTATGACAACTAGAATGGATCAATCTCACTTTATTAACCCTCATATCGGAGAGTACGTTAAATGAGCATAAGTGTTCTTAACCCACAAATCCTAAATTGCTTGCTAATTGCTTTAGCAACAACATAGCGTTAGTGGGAACAAGAACAATTAACAATCCAAGAATTGACACTAAATGTTGGACATTCCAACTCTAGGAACCCAATTGCTCACTTTTCCCAAGCCAAGAGATAGAAAACTAGCCCAAAATCATAATTGACATTTTGTCAAACACTTGGTGGGCAAAAACCTTAAACATGGGAAAAATGAGAAAAAGCTTGAAACAAAAAGCAACAAATGATCTCAATCAACAATAAAGACTCAAGAAAGCATGTAATAATCATCAATCTTCAAATTCATCAACAAGAATTAGAAATTGCAAAAGAGAAGTAAAATTGAACTATAACTTGAATTATAAGAAAGAGTAAGAACAATGTAACTACAAAGAGTGGTAACAAAGAGATACTTACAATGGAAATTAGCAAAATCCAAGATCAAAATAGGAAATGGCACTTGAATGTAAAAACCCTAGTATAAACCCTGGTAGAGATGATGAAAAACTTAAAGAAAAACTATACTAAAGCTTTCTACTACTACTCCTAAGCTACCCTAATGTTATGCTATGCTATGGTCTTCATTCTCCCTTCCTTATGAGCTAAATGGCTTCAGAAATGGGCCTCCAAACCACCAAAATCGTGAACCATGTGAGATTTTAATGAAGGCATGTACGGCCACCTGTGCGGACGCACAGACGTGTGCGTACGCACACTCTGCCGAAAATCTCTACCCGTGCGTACGCACAGGAAGTTGTGCGAACGCACACTAGGCGATGCTTGAATGGACGCGCGACATGCACGGTGCGGCTCGCGCGCACGCGTGGCTCTAATCTGATGGCTGTGCATACGCACACTAGGCTGAGCTCTACTCGTTTGATTCTTCATGCTTCCTCCACTTTGAATGCTCTTCTTCCATTCTCTCCAAGCCATTCTTACCTTATACCTCTGAAATCACTCACAAATAATATCAAGACATCGAATGGAAGGTAAATGGAATAAAAATAATCAAATTAGGCACAAAAGAGCATGTTTTCATAATCAAGCACAAATTAGGAGGAAAGTTCAAATGCATGCTATTTAGCGGAATAAGTACAAGTTTATATGATGAAATACATTCAATTTCAACCAAAAATCATAATCAAATATGGATTCATCAGATCTTCAAATTGATCATCATATCAAGTCAATAAAGTACCAAAGGATTATATTATTTTTGTTTTTATTGCTGCTATATGTTTTTAATCATAACCGATTTTGGGAATTCATGGTGGCAATAATGAAAACAAACCTCTGTTGGTGATGATACCGCAGAAGATTATTTTTTCTTGCAAGCTTCACCATAGATTTTAGGATTTTATGCTATTCTTAAATATTATGGTGAACTCAGGTGAAAATAAATGAGATCTAATTTTGGTACATCTTACAGATTCGAACCAGAACTCTTTGATTACGAAAACCTTCCATATCCAATGTGCCAGTTGAACATTGACAAATAAGCCTTAATTGATGTATGTACAATGATATTTCATATTTTTTATTATAGTCAAGTGAAAAATGAAATCTAATGTATGTTACAATGGTGCATGAAATTTGAAACTTTTCATATTTTCTACTTGTACTTTTTATATGTAATGGATGCTTCTTTTGAATTTGGTGTTGTCATAAAATCACATTTATTTTAAAAGTTTAAATTGATAGAAAAAGATATATAATTAATTATATTTTTAACAGATTTTTGTTTCAAAAGTTACCTTTTTGCATTTTTTTCAATTTTTTTATTTCCAACATTAGCATATATTTTTTTATCATCAAACGAGAAGTGTCCGAGAATATTATTTCTATTCTAACTATTAATAAAAAAATAGATGGAAGCACAAAGACCAATTTACATTTTATTGCTTTTTTTTGCATAGATAACTAAATTTAATAAAAGACATAACAAAATTATTTTTTCTTTAAATTGGTTGAACTTAACTTATAATCATATACTATTGGATGGATCTAGCTAAAATTTAAGGATAAATGATGAGAAATATTCTTAAAATATTTTTTCTTGTTAAAATTACATCCTAAAAGATCAAACTAACAAAAACTTTTTCAAAAATTTAAAATCAGAAAAAATTAAAGATAATCAAAGAATATTATTTTTTATAAATATCAAATAGTGAATAATGAAAATCCTTAAATGTTGTGTATGTAAATGTGTAATATGAATAAATTTAGCTTATTACAATATCTAAAATTGAAATATGTACATACATCTTATGACGAGTATCAATTAAAGAAATACATTAAAAAAATAAAAATATAGCACAAGGATCAATAGGGATATGTCAAAGAGGATAATAATTGGATATTCGGATTCAACTATATCTGTCAAGTATTTATTCCAAAGTTAGACAAAGAAATAGATTTATTCAAAACAAACCTTAAACTGTACAAAATTCCAAAGTATTAATAAAGATGTATTTTTTTTTCTTTTTTTTAAAATTTTAAAAATTACATATGGATCGGACAAAGATTTGAACATTAAAAGAAATTTGCATATAAAAATGGAATTCAAATGATAAGGGCAAAAAGATATACTCTTAACATGCAATGTAAATCAACTATGTTTCTAAAACGAATAAGTTTGTAAAAAGTGTATTTTGTGAATACATTTCAAACTTTTTACAATTGACACGCTATCTATTTAATTTATAGAATTAATGGTAAAATTAGTCATTAAAGATAGTTTGTTCGTCGAATTTATTCTCAAATTTTTTCCAATTAAATTAGCCCATAAAAAATTAAAATTAATCGCATTTCTCCTTTCGTTAATGGATTAATATTCCACGTTAACCATTACTAATGACATCAGGAGTATTTCTTCAACCCTCATAAATTGTTGATCTCCTTTCATCATTTTTGAATTTTTCATCATGATGAAAAACAATTATTTTCTGCATTTGCTATGGATCTCCAAGTATTTTTCATAGGATAGGTAAAAAATACACAAATCAGGAGACAATATGAATCATAATAATTTTACAAACAATTTTTCTAGATAGCTAATTAGTGGTGCATCCAACAATTGAAAAAAAAATATCCACTTACGAAAAAAAATAATACCTCAACGCCAGAGTCACCTTAATTTCACTTTCAATCCCATTCTTAGTAAAATAAACAACCACAAAAAACAAAAATAAACATCTCAAAACATAACAAAAAAACATCTAAAATCATTGTAGAAGATTATCCAAAACTCTTTCACTTATGGTAAAAAAGAATTCATCCCTTTCGGATATTAAAACATCTAAAACTTAACAAAAAAGACATCCAAAATAATTTTAAAAAATTCAAAACCTTATAAAATGAGACATCTAAAGTTATTGAAAAAAGAACATCTAAAAACTAAGAAAAGAAACATCTAAAACCATTCAAAAAAAAAAGCATTCAAAACCTAAAAAAAAGAAACATCAAACTTAAAACAAAAGAAAAAATACATTCAAAACATATAACAAAAAAATAGCAACCACAAATAATAAAAAGAAACATCCAAAACTGTAACAAAAAGAAACATCCAAAATCATTGTAAAAGATTATTGAAAACTTTTTCAATTATAGTAAAAAAGAATGCATCACTTTCGAATATAGAAACATCCAAAACCTAAAAAAAGAGAGATATCCAAAAGCATTTAAGAAAATTCAAAACCTAACAAAATAAGACATCCAAAATTATTGAAGAAAGAGCATCCCAGAACTAAGAAAAGAAACATCTAAAATGTAATACCCTACCACACTGAGCCTTATGCTTAAGTCGTGAAGTAGAGGTGGCAAGATATTACGACCTCTAAAAGAAAAGGATATGTCCATAAATATAGTGGATGAAATCATATCAAGGAGTCTTGAAGAATAAGCTAAACAAAAACGATAAACAGAGAATCGTGTCACACTCGCATGGTTATTCGTAGAACGGACAAGTAAGATCAAAAGAAAACTGAAAACATATGTATATACCAGAGTTCCAAAACTCAGATAGCAAGCTCCAGACTCGACCTGCGAAGCTAAGGCCGGCCAGAGTATCTAATTATATATATTTATATACAACCCAAAATAAAACTCAAACTACAAAATAAATACCTGTATCTCCAAGTCAACCTCTAGGAGGGACAAAATGTACATGCGAAAATTCTATATATATATATATATATATATAAACGAAAGCATAGGTTAGGTAATCGAAAATAGGTAAATCAAATAGTTATAATAATAATAATAATAATAATAATAATAATAATAATAATAATAATAATAATAATAATAATAATAATAATAATGATGATGATGATGATGATGATGATGATGATATTAGTAATAATAATAATAATGCTAATGCTAATATGATTATAATAATAATTTATATATAAGGTTAATAATATATGAGTTATTAATCTAAATAACATTAGTAACTTAAGGGTGAAAGGTATTTGATGAAGCATTAGCTAGCAAAGCTAAGCTCAGCAAAGAGTAACCGATATTTACTCATATCAGCAGATATCGAACTCGATAATAAAATAATTTCTAAGTATAGAAAACTCCAATTTATGAAATAAATATAACTTATTTATATTTATATTTTTAAAACTGAGGGTCGCTACATAAAACTATTAAAAAATTATCCAAAAGCTAAAAAGAAGAAAAATCAAAAATGAAGAAAAAGAAATATCCAAAACATATAACAAAAACACATCCGAAATCTAGGAGAAAGAAACATCTAAAACTTGTAAAAAGAATCATCCAAAACTTAGAAAAAGATTCGCGGGTGGCGAGTGTGCTGTTAAGGCCTCTTGCTAAGAGTCTTTTGGTGAACTTGGGATTGGGTTGATGTTATTGTGGCTAAAAACGCCACCAACAGAACGCGAAGCTCTTTTTTGTCGTCGAAGCCATGGTTTCACAAACATAAACTAACATAGGAATAGAGATAGTATTAGAGCGTTATTGCTTTTTTTATGAATCTTGATTAGTGAATATGCACGACGACAAGTTCCAGGGAGCAGCGTCGCGGCACGAGAAATTGCAGGGGCGCACATGTAACACCCTAATATTCAAATCCTTATGCTCGAGTCATAAGTCAATGATATTACGGTGGTACGACTCTCAGGTGGATTTTTAATATATAAATATAGGTAATTTTCGAAAGGAGTATTAATCGAGAAGCCTGAAAAGAGTAGAAATAAAATCGCGAAGACGTATCACTCACGTTTCGACAACGAAAAGTTAAACTGCTAAGCTGAACGCGATATATGGACAAGGCATAAAGGAGATTAAGAGATAGATAACAGATAGATATTTATAGCATAAGTAAATAGCCACTAGTCGCGACCCGCGAAGTTTAGGCCGGCTAGGGTACAGTATGAAAGTAGATGACAACAGTATATCCTAATCTCTCCCAAAGGAAACATAAGAGCCTCTATAGGCAAGTTCCAAAAGAGTTCAATACATAATATAATCTTTTCAAAACAAAGGTGGAGAGATTCTAAGCAAAACACAAAGTAGAGAAAATAAATATCTTCGCCGTCTCTCAGACGAACCACAGCTCACTTCTGAGCACCTGGACCTGTATCTGAAAAACAAGAGATATATACGGAATGAGAACCCCGGGCCCATGGGTTCCTAGTACGGTAAAAGTGCCAAATAAATTCAATGTACTGCAATAAAAACTCACTAAGCATCCTAAACTTCTTCACCAATTATTCATCCTAGGTTCTCGCTAATCCATGAATAGGCAACTGTCATAAGGGAGTGCTAAATTCAATTCATGTTTCACATGTTTCCCAACTCGCTAACTCTTCCATGAATCAGACTCAGAATTATAAGCAAAACCATCACCAGTTGTTCTGCCTCAGCAATTCTATATCAATACATCATACACTCGCCTGGAGCTAGTGAAACCACATCACTGCGTCTACCCAGGGAGCTCCAGTTATCTCATTCAATAATCATCATCATCATGCAATTGCATCATCAATTCATCCCATCAAGAACAGCCCTCACACCCACCGACACCAGCATGAGGGGCCTCTCAGTTGTACAAACACAAGCAATACAGGCAAGTAATACACAAATATGGTACAAGTAGAACAAGTAGCATATAGTCAGGTAACATGACATATATGATGTAGAAATCCAAAACAAATGGCAAACCCAAACAATTCAAACATATGCAAATGATGAATGCCTGCCCTATGGCTGATGATATCATCTGTCGGTTATATAGCCAACCCGACATGTCCTGGTAGCTAACCATTGGACAGAAACACCCATTGCGGAGCAAGTAGGTTTGAGCTACAACCCCCTTGCTACTACCCGCTCAACCCAGAGCCAGTGGAATAACCACTACTGCGGCTACTACCCAGGCGGGTGTTTACAAGCTCAACCTGGAGTGAGTGGATTCACCACTACTGCCGCTACTACCCAGGCGTCACAATCTCTGACCTGGAGCAAGTGGGACGAACCACAACCCTTGCTACTACCCAGGGTCTCAATCTCTGTCCCGGAGCAAGTGGGACGAACCACAACCCTTGCTACTACCCAGGATCTCAAAACATACATTCGTTCAGTTTAGAAGCAATCATCACTGTTATCAAATCTCAAACATTAACCTGGAGCAAGCGGGACGAACCACCACCTTACTACTACCCAGGTATCACAAATACACATGTGTTCAAAACTCCATAATTAAACTCATTTATCATAAACATCCTTTCCCGTCTCATACCCGGAGCAAGTGGACAACGCCACTGCCTACTACCCGGGGTCACACATCACATTTCAACATTTTTCATTGTTATCCATGTAACACATTCATTTATTAATCATATAGGCATTTATACTCAGCCATAAACAATAATGGCCTTGCCGTAACCCGGCAATAACTCAGCCATCCGGCCCATGGTTCAATCAAGAACCGGCCATTTATCAATAATTATAGCCTTTCGGCTCATGGCTTACACGGTACTTCCACCGTCACCCTCCATATCTCATATAATCATATCTGATCATCATTGATCATAACCTTTTCCCTTGCTTCACTCGCAAGTTACCACATCCCCTAGTTCCTTCCTCATTGCTAGGCATATCATAATGATTTAATACCTAAGGGATGAGATTGGAGGCTTAGAAGTATGAGATTTGGCTTTAAAAACTCAAAAACCATCTTTGGCATGAAAACAGGGCCACGCGTACGCGCACTCCACGCGCACGCGCGGATGGCCAAAAACTCATCGACGCGCAAACGTCATACGCGCGAACGCGCGGGTTGAAAAATATCCAAACGGCGCGCAAGCGTCAGCCACGCGTACGCGTGGATGCTCTTACGCCCAGGCACAAAACTGGCACAACTCTCTGGAAAATAGCTGGGCATTGGGTGCAGCGCATCGACGCGCACGCGCACACCACACGCACGCGTGGATGGTGCCTTCTTGAAGAACGACGCGTACGCGCCAAGTGCGCCTACGCGTGGAGGGTCATTCTGCTAAAAATTTTCTAAGTTAAAAGCTGCAGAATTTACAGATTCAACCCCCCAATCTTCCGACGGACATAATTTCTCATTTTAAATCATTTTTCACCCGTTCTTCGAACGGCATGGACATCCCGGATCCAATTTCATTTTTAAACAGATTTGGCACAAAACAGAGATCTGTAGTCCAAGTTATGTCCCATCAAAATGTGCCCAAAAACCATGTTTTCATACAAAACCACAAGGTGCCATTTTCAAAACAAGCAATTTTCAACTTTTTTCAAAATCAACCAAAACATGCCAATTTCAACTTTTTTTGAAATCAATCAAAATGTACCAAAATCCACATCAAGCCATCCTCAACTCACACATTGACACTTTACCAAAAATTCCCAAAACCACATCCAACCATTTTAACACTTCTCAATCAAATGGCTAAAGGACAAACACAATATCATGTCATACATCCTTCCTCATCCCAATTTCCAATAATACCATTTCCAATCAACCATCATTATACATAATCAATATCATACTCACTATCACGTGATTTCACCCACAAATCAACCTTAATCATTCTTCAAGCATATATCACAACATACATATCTCTAATGCATCATCATACCATCAAGGCATCAATAATCATAATCACATATATGATCACATAATATATCTCAACCGAACCAAACATACCTCATCTACATAAATTCACTCAAAATTACCAAATTCCACACTTCAACTTCTCAAACCTTATTATTCAATAACCAACATAATCATTCATATATTCATTATCTGAAATTCATCCAATCACTTGTGCCATCATACAATGCACACATCGACTTACCTTTCTTACCTCTTTCCGGCCTCCGGCCCAAAATTCACGGCCTCCGGCCCAATTTTCACAATTTAAATGCATAAACCACAAAATCAATAGTCATTACCCAGTACATCAAATTCTCAATACACCAAGCATACAAGGTCACACAATTCTCAACCCAATCATTAATTCACGTTACATATCAACTATGCATATTAGCACCAACCATTTACATAGTCCAAACTTAATCCTAGGGGCATCTAGCCTAGGAATTCTCATCACAACACATGGTACTTAAATGAAACTTAAACCGTACCTCTTGTAGCCAAACCAATTGAGCCTCTTCTTTGGAATTCTTCACCAACCTTAGCTCCAAGCCTTACCAAAGCTCCTCAAGAAATACCAATCTCCCAATTGTGCACCAACATCACCAAATATACTAACATAACCAATATCACATACATACATCAACTTAGGGCTCATAAAAATGACAAATTACAAGGGTTTGAGCACTTCTTACCTCAGCCCATATGAAGTAGGGATAGAACCCACTTAGAATCCATGTTGGAGTATCCCTAAACACCCAAAATCACAAGATTTCAACACTAACTATCCAAAAACGTGTAACAGTGGGGAATTTCGAAAACTGGGCAGAGATGAATGGAATACTCACCACCAAACTTAGATAAAATTGTAGAGGATAAGAAGAGCAACGCGTGGCCGCAAACGGCTCGTCAATCGGAGCTCCATAGCTCAAGTTATGGTGGTTTGAAGATCAAAGAGAGTTAGGTTTTCTCTCTTCTCTTCTCTCTTCCCAATTTCAGCGCCCAACACCCCTTTTTTAGGGCAAAATGAGCTGAAATGCTCATAACTAATGTTTATATATGTTGGGTCTTGGGCTCACTTAGGCCCGGTTCACTTATTTTTGTCCGTTGGCCCAATTTTGGACCAAAACCTTTAAGATTAGCGCTCTAAATCGCACTTCAAATATTTCTACCTCCCCTAATTATAATTCCTCATTTCTTAATCCTACTTACTCATAATCAATTTTCTCAGCTGCAGTATCAGACAGGTCTCAGCCGGTACTACCGGTCAAAATTCCACTGTGCGCTTTTACGCAGAAAACTATGTCTTTCGACTCGGAAAAATTCACTGAATCCAAATATCATATTTAAATCATCAAATTCCAATTGCCAAATCTTCCAACCGTATTCGCTCCTATTTAACTTATTATTTAATTAATTTCAGTTAGACTGGGTATTACAGCACATCATGACACGAGAAATTGTAGGGTAAGGAGTGCGCATCACAAGACAAGGTGTTGCATGGAGAGGCACGACGTCTGGGCGACCAGGGTCGCATGGGAGGGTCATGGCGCCGCGGAGAGAAGAGTTGGGAAGAGAACGCGGCAGCGCGCGAGCAACAATGGACCTTGAAGGCTCTCGAGAGGGATTGCAAAGGGAGGTAACAGCGTCGCGGGGGAGAACAATTGGAAGGGAGGTCGTAGTAGGGGTTGAGGTTGGATGGCGCATGTTTCTGAACCTAATCCTAGTTTTTGGAAATTTCAAAATACGATTTTTTTTATTTTTTGAAAAAGTTATTCATGTTAGTCGTAGAGTTGGTTACCTATATTTTCTCTGTAACAAAAAAAAGTATCTTTCTACATTAAATGTTAAAATTTTTTAACATACATATAAAATCCGTATGAATCACTGATGCGCATTTAGACGAAATTTACATAGATTATTAATTATTTTCGTCCTAAATAAATCTGAGTGAAATATTTTGGATTATATTAAAGGGTAGTTAAAACTAATATAGAAAAAAATTTGACACTAACTATACACAAATTTATAATAGAACTAACATTTTTCAAAACGAGTCTCAAATAAGTGTGAAGTTATTATGCACATTCAAATGAAATACAAGCAAATTCTAATTTTTATCTTAAACTCACTACTAATTTGTGTAAAATTTTTTTGTGCCATAAAAAAATATTTGACAAGAAATTTTTGGACCAAATTTAGCTGAATTTGAATATATTTTTTTATAACCTACACAGTAATCTATTAAAAAAGTTATTTTTAAACAACAAATATATTTATTTAGTACTTAATTTTTTATGGCTAATTTTTTTATAAACTAAATTGATAGGATTAGACAATTAAGTTCACTTTTCAACAATAATTTTTTTTATAATTATTCCACACAACGTTCTACACTTTATTTTTTTCCTTAAATACTCTTAATTCTAAATAATAATTTTTTCCATAAATCTACCCTTTATTTTTTCTCATAATAATGAAAATTTGAATCCCTTTTGACTTTATAATTAATGTGTTCATGTATCTAGTTACAATTTTATTAGGTATAATGCAATTTGTTTGAGATGCAATGGATGTATAAATATCCTTCTATGCGGTGCAAAATCCATATGATTCTTTACTACTCATGCTTAATATATTTATTCCATATCGTTTAAGGTCTCATGACTCATATGGCCCTCCTTGTCTTCCGTATACAGTTTTCCTCTTTTATATATGTACTATGTCTTTAGAAAAGATCATTGTAAATCTACATATCAATTTAATAAAGTACCAAAAAATTATATTATAATATTTGTTAAACATACTTTTTGTGAGTGTGTTGGCAACGCGACTACCTACATTGGTACATTGAAAGGGACATCAAATTGAATGTTTCATTGGAACACATTCATCTAAGGCACATTCGCATACATATGTTGGTGGGAGTGCTCAAAAGAATGTTCATTGTGAGGTTTGGGTTGCCATTCAAGATTTTACTATTATTGTTTTCTTTTTTGTTGAGAATGTAATTCAAGAAGTGTCTTCCTGAGTTTGTTATGTAATTAGATTATTTTGTTAGAGTGACAACGAAAATCTCTGTCAATAATTAATCGGAAAAAGAATTTATTGAAGGAACAACAAAAATCTATGTCAATAATTAATCGAAAAAAGAATTTATTCATTCAAGAATTTAATATTAGATATTTAAAATCTAACCATCACATATTTAAAATACATGCTAATTGGTTGATTGTTCCCTGCGTTTTATCCAAGTGTATAATATATAAGTCATAATATAATTGTATTTATTATTTTGCTTTGTTGTGTACAAATGATGTATGTTTTTATTTCTCTTGTTGAGAATCAAACGCATTATTTAAAGAATAATAATTTAAATGGATCCTTAGTAAATTTCATATTAAATAACTTGATCTCCAACAATTTCTATTTAAAAGTTATTGAGAATTATTTCGCTTAGATAGATTTTGATTTTTCTTTTACTTTTATTAAAATTTTTAATATGTGTGTAGAACAATTAGATTCTTAAATAAATTTATTACAAGATAATTAAGTTCTAAAAAATATGTCATGATAAGACAAATTAATCACTCTTCAAAAACCAAATAATTTGTCTTGTAGTCATTCTTGAAACTTTTTAAACTAATAAAATTTTGTTCTAATATTTCTTAAGAACCAATTTAATTGCTTACTGAACTAATTGTGAAAAAAATTAAATGTACTTTATAACTCTTTCATTACTAGAAACACACCTGGTATCGATGGATTTACTTTTGGGAAAATTTCTGACTGAAATTTCTATCGAATTTAGTGTCGTCACAGACGACACAAATGATTAATTTTGGTTTTTCGCCAAATGTTACTATCGGACAAATAATTAAGATGGAAATTCCACAAAAAATTATGGGCGTAATTAAATAAGTTGGCACCAAGTCTTAATTTTTATTCAACAAAAATTCTAATTTGAAAATGCTTCAACGTTTTGTATTACCGTAGAATAAATTCGATGGTAATACCAATGATAATGACTTTATTTAAATCAAATTTGTCATCCTCTCTCCTTCAATTCTGAAAATAACCCTTCCCCCAAACCCCTCTACCCTCCCCACCTAACTACCACCTCCATCAACAACCTTAATCCAGCCACCACCGCAGAGCCCTCGGTACTCATCATATCAATGTCCTAACCGCACCCTAACATGTCACATTGTGCCTGCTTCCACCATATACCGCACCATAATCTCCATTTTTTCGACGCTCTCTTTGTCCTTAAAGTGACTGCCACTGCCGCATTGAATCTATTGTCATCACTGGCGCTCTCTCTCACTGATAAAGTTTTTACTAAGTCCTTAATTAGTTGTGCTGTTTCTATTTGTATATATATTAGTTATAGTTTTTCCTCGCCTTATCATTATGTTCTTATAAGAGGGATAGGAGTCGTGATTGTAATGATATGTATGTATATCATATTTATAAGTTTCTTGTGTTGGAAGTTTTGTTTATATATGTATGTTTGTAAAAGGTGAAAAAGATCTTACGATTTTTCATAGAAAACAGTGATACGATTTTGAAAGTTAAAGACTCCTATTTTATTATTAAGTATATAGAAGTCATCATAATATTCTTCGTTATCAAAATGGTGTAGCCAGGAGCGTGATATTCTAATTAATAGTAAGGATGTTACAGAATACTAACAATTCTACTTAGACTAGAATTGTAAAAAATAATGAAAATTGAATAAATAATTTACGATAAGTTGTTCTGGGATTAAATTATAATAGTGTTATATAAATATTCTTATTTATTGTATCAATTTTAGATATATTTTATGTCAATTTTTTTATTATCTATTATAAAATAGAATATGCACGTGTTCTAATAATTCAATCAATAGTTAATAATAAATGAGTTTTATATAAATTATGATGTTCAATTTAAATTGAATACACCTAATACTTAACATAATCCTAATAATATAATATGTTAATAATTTTTCTAAGTCAGAGTGAAAAGATTAAAATGATATATCCTCTATTCAATTTTTATAAGTAAAAATTAAATAAAAAAATTAGTAATATTTTTCAATTCTTATACAATAAATTTAATCAAAGTATATGAAAAATAAAAAAAAAATAAATAATCACTGATAATTATTCTAAAAGACAATAAGATCCAAAAAAAATCTATTAATCCAAGATGATACTTAATAGATAGATCAGTAGTTTATCATGTCACATAGACATGCTCTATTAAGTCCAGAGAGAGGTCGTTTATGGAAGGATTAAACAGTCTCACGGAATTAAAGATAAAAAATCAAAAATAACTTTTTTTTTTGAAAGTCTAATTGTCTTTTAGAATAATTGTGAGGCGCTATTTAGAATTTTTTTATAATTTATTATAATTATTTTATATAACATAACCTTCGTAATTTTATAAAAATAATTCTCTAATTACATATTTATTATATCTAAAATTACATAATTATTCTAGTAACAATTAATAAAATATTAAATAAGATAATTTTAGACCGTTTAAACTGATTTTTTTATTGTTTTACAAGTAATATTCTATTTCATTGATAATACGTAAAATGAGGTCAATATTTATGGTCAAAGATTTAATGCGCTTCCAAATTAGTAATCTTCTCAATAATTATGAGAATATGTATAATATTAGAAGTCTCTAATTTTATTAATTTAATATGTGAATGCATTAATATTTAAATCTTACCATCAATATACATTCATGCATCTCTACACAATTGTTTTAGATGAAAACACAATATGTTTGATATGAAATGCATATATAAATACAAATCTTTCCAGGGGGATCATCAAGGGTTCATATGAAAAAATATTGATCATCATGTTAGATATTTATTTCGTATTATTTGATTCTTCCATTTTTATATGGCACTTTCATTTTCCATTCAAGAACGGGCCATTTATCAATAAATATAGCCCTCCGGCTCATGGCATACACGGTACTTCCACCGCCATCCTCCATATCTCATATAATCATCTTTGATCATCATTGATCATAACTTTTCCCCTTGCTTCACTCGCAAGTTACCACATCCCCTAGCTCATAGCTAGGCATATCAGAATGATTTAATACATAAGAGGTGAGATCGGAGGCTTAGAAGTATGAGATTTGGCTTTTAAAACTCAAAAATCAACTTTGGCATAAAAACAGGGCCACGTGTACGCGCACTCCACGCGCACGCGTGGATGGCCACAAAACTCATCGACGCGCAAGCGTCATACGCGCGGACGCGCGGGTTGAAAAATAGCCAAATGACGCGCAAGCGTCAGCCACGCGTACGCGTGGGTGCTCTTGCGCCCCAGGCACAAAACTGGCACAACTCTGGCATAACTCTCGGGAAAATAGCTGGGCATTTGGTGCAGCGCATCAACGCGCCCGCGCACACCACGCGCACGCGTGGATAGTGCCTTCTTGAAGAACGACGCGTACGCGCCAAGTGTGCCTACGCGTGGAGGGTCATTTTGCTAAAAATTTTCTAAGTTAAAAGCTGCAGAATTTGCAGATTCAACCCCCAATCTTCCGACGGACATAACTTTCTCATTTTAAATCATTTTTCACCCGTTCTTCAAACGGCATGGACATCTCAGATCCAATTTCATTTCTAAACAGATTTGGCACAAAACAGAGATCCGTAGTCCAAGTTATGTCCCGTCAAAGTATGCCCAAAAACCATATTTTCATACAAAACCACTAGGTGCCATTTTCAAAACAAGCCATTTTCAACTCTTTTCAAAATCAACCAAAACATGCCAATTTCAACCCTTTTTGAAATCAATCAAAATGTACCAAAATCCACATCAAGCCATCCTCAACTCACACATTGACACTTTACCAAAAATTCCCAAAACCACATCTAACCATTTTAACACTTAGCAATCAAATGGCTAAAGGATAAACACAATATCATGTCATACATCCTTCCTCATCCCAATTTCCAATAATACCATTTCCAATCAACCATCATTATACGTAATCAATATCATACTCACTATCACGTGATTTCACCCACAAATCAACCTTAATCATTCTCCAAGCATATATCACAACATACATATCTCTAATGCATCATCATACCATCAAGGCATCAATAATCATAATCACATATATGATCACATAATATATCTCAACCGAACCAAACATACCTCGTCTACATAATTTCACCCAAAATTACCAAATTCCACACTTCAACTTCTCAAACCTTATTCTTCAATAACCAACCTAATCATTCATATATTCATTATCTGAAATTCATCCAATCACTTGTGCCATCATACAATGCACACATCGACTTACCTTTCTTACCTCTTTCCGGCCTCCGGCCCAAAATTCACGGCCTCTGGCCCAATTTTCACAATTTAAATGCATAAACCACAAATCAATACTCATTACCCAGTACATCAAATTCTCAATACACCAAGCATACAAGGTCACACAATTCTCAACCCAATCATTAATTCACATTACATATCAACTATGCATATTAGCACCAACCATTTACACAATCCAAACTTAATCCTAGGGGCATCTAGCCTAGGAATTCTCATCACAACACACGGTACTTAAATGAAACTTAAACTGTACCTCTTGTAGCCAAACCAATTGAGCCTCTTCTTTGGAATTCTTCACCAACCTTAGCTCCAAGCCTTACCAAAGCTCCTCAAGCAATACCAATCTCCCAATTGTGCACCAACATCACCAAATACACTAACATAACTAATGTCACATACATACATCAACCTAGGGCTCATAAAAATGACAAATCACAAGGGTTTGAGCACTTCTTACCTCAGCCCATATGAAGTAGGGATAGAACCCACTTAGAATCCATGTTGGAGTATCCCTAAACACCCAAAATCACAAGATTTCAACACTAACTACCCAAAAACGTGTAACAGTGGGGAATTTCGAAAACTGGGCAGAGATGAATGAAATACTCACCACCAAACTTAGATAGAATTGTAGAGGATGAGAAGAGCAACGCGTGGCCGTAAACGGCTCGTCAATCGGAGCTCCGTAGTTCAAGTTATGGTGGTTTGAAGATCAAAGAGAGTTAGGTTTTCTCTCTTCTCTTCTCTCTTCTCAAATCAGCTCCCCAACCATTCTTTTTAGGGTAAAATGAGCTGAAATGCTCACAACTAATGTTTATATACGTTGGGTCTTGGGCCCACTTAGGCCCGGTTCACTTATTTTTGCCCATTGGCCCAATTTTGGGCCAAAACCTTTAAGATTAGCGCTCTAAATCGCACTTTAAATATTTCTACCTTTCCTAATTATAATTCCTCATTTCTTAATCTTATTTACCCATAATCAATTTCCTCAGTTGTAGTACCAGACAGATCTCAGCCGGTACTGCCGGTCAAAATTCCACTGCGCACTTTTACACAGAAAACTATATTTTTTCGACTCGGAAAAATTCACTGAATCCAAATATCGTATTTAAATTATCAAATTCCAATTGCCAAATATTCCAACCATATTCGCTCCTATTTAACTTATTATTTACTAAATTTCGGTTAGACCGGGTATTACAGAGGTCATATACAGAAGGGCTAAACAGTCTCAGGAAATTAAAGATCAAGAATCAGAAAGAATTTATTTTTATTAGGAGTCATATTATCTTTCAGAGTAATTGTGAATGGCTGTTTAGAGTTTTTTTAATAATTTATTATAATTATTTTATATAACATAAATTTTATAATTTTATAAAAATAATTCTATAATTACATATTTATTATAACTAAAATTATACAATTATTCTAAAAATAATTAATAAAATATTAATTAAAATAATTTTAGACTGTTTAAATTGATTTTTGATTATCTTTAAAATAATATTCTATTTTATTGATAATATGTAAAATTAAGTCAATATTCATGGTCAAATATTTAATGCGCTTTCAAATTAGTAATCTTCTCAATAATTATGAGAATATATATAATATCAAAAGCATCTAATTTTATTAATTTAATGTGAATGCATTAATATTTAAATCTTACCATCAATATACGTTCATGCATCTTTACACAATTGTTTTAGATGAAAACCCAATATGATTGATATGAAATGCATATATAAATACAAATAGTTCCAGCCAAGGGGATCATTAAGGGTTCAGATGAAAAAATATTGATCACCATGTTAGATATTTGTTCCATATTATTTGATTCTTCCATTTTCATATGGCACTTTCATTTTATTCTGTGACTCGAGGTGGAACTAAACCTCTCCAAATTTTCTTTGTGAATCTGAACCTCAAAAGCTCCTCATCCAAAGTCTCTTCAATGACTTAATCGAATAAACGCATTTCTTGTTAAATTTTCACACCACTCTATCTTGCACTTCTACTATCAATTTAACATATTGCAAGACATGAAGCATCTGGTCCAAGGTATCTATCCCCCATTGATGTAGTTCCCTCCTCCATTGGAAGTGCCAAACCCACTCTATCCCATCCCAGAACCCATAATCCCCAATTACTAATCCTTTCTGCATTTACTATGGATATCCAAATATTTTTCATAGGACTCGTAAAAAAAATACACAAATCACGAGACAATATGAATCATAATAATTTTACAATCAATTCTGCTAGATAACTAATTAGGGGGAAAAGCTAATAAGTGAAAAAAATCCCATTTACGAAAAAAAATACCTCAACTCCAGAGTCACCTTAATTTCACTTTCAATCCCATTCACAGTAAAATAAACAACTACAAAAAACAAAAACAAACATCTGAAACATTACAAAAAAGATCTAAAATTATTCTAAAAGATTATCTAAAACTCTTTCACTTATGATAAAGAAAAACGCTCCTTTTCAGATATAGAAACATCCAAAATCTAACAAAAGAGATATCCAAAATAATTTTAAAAAATAAAAAACATAATAAAATGAGACATCTAAAATTGTTGGAAAAAGAACATCTGAAAACTAAGAAAAGAAATATCTAAAGTGTAACACCCTACTACACAGTGTTTTATGCTTAAGTCATAGAACAGAGGTAGTGTGGTATTACAGACCTTTAATAGTAAGGATATACATATAATACTGAAAGAAATAATATACTAGGAGCCTTGAAACAGAGCGGGTAAACAAAAATCGCAAAATAAAAAGCGCAACGCTCAAGGAATAGGATTACTTGCGTGCTAAGAAACCTAATAGGAATATGATAAAACAATAAACGAAGGGATAAAGAAAAGCCAAAGAACAGCATAACTAGCCTCTGACTCAACCTGCGAAGCTAAGGCTGGCCGGAGGATACATATATACATATAAACATACATAAGTGTCCCCAAAATATACCAAAATACCAAAGTAAACTCCTATCTCTCCCTCAACCTCTAAGAGAAGCAGCATACATAAGTTACTTGGAGAGTAAGCTACACATATATATACATATATACAAATAGAAACCAAAATACACCCAAGGACTACTTCGCTTTCCAGAATCCAGACGCTTAGCGAGGAGCCTCTCGACCTGCATCTGAAAAACAACAATACAATATGGAATGAGAACCGGAGGTTCTCAGCATGGTAAAAGTGCCACGCGTATAAGAAATACGGTCCTGAGAATGCCATAGGCAATCCTAGAACTCCGTTATTCAATTATCCAACTTAAGTACTAAACAGAAGCCATAAACAGGGGTAGGTATTCTAAATTTGCCTAACTTACTCAAGTTCAAGCTTAACCTAACACCAAACCATTTCCTCCGTTTCCTCCATCCTTTCATCATTCAGAATGCAACAGAAACAAGCAACCAAACAAGTTCACGCACAAGTAATGATCAAATAGTACAAATAGCAAGTATAACAAATAGCAGGTAATATATATCAATTAGGCATACCCAGGAAATGCATAGCAATCAATACAAACAAATGCATATGATGCATGTCTGTCCTATGGCTGATGGGGCCCATCTGTCGGTTATCCAGCCAACCCGACAAGTCCGAAAACCTTAGACTGTCCCCCGTCGCGCATCCCCGAGAGTCTATGCATAGAGTTCACATTCAATCATCATATAATCACTCAATGGGGGCTATCCATACCCGGGAATTTATACGTGCCCGGTCACCCTTACGACGTAGGGTCAACAGAGTATCGAGATTCAACCTGGAACACGTGGTGGCGAGCCACAGTTCTTACCCAGGGAAACTCGTATCTCAGATATCATTATTCATAAGCCATGGCAATTATCATCAATACATCATCAAGTATCAAACCTTAACATTAAACTTCATTAACATCCTTATTTTCTTCATAAAAGCCACTATTTACAACTTTCTTCACCTTCAAGTTATCTTATTTTCCTAGCTTCTTTTACCTACTGGACCTAGAACCATGCTTTAAGCCTTAAAAGGAAGAAAATGGAGGTTTAGAAGTGGAAAATTTGTTTAAAAAACATTCAAAACCGGTTTGGTCACCCTGAACTCAGATTTAAACACTAAACTTGCAACGTCCATAACTTTCTCCACAAAATTCCGTTTTCCACAAAGTTGATATCAATCAAAAGCTCTTGAAACTATCTTTTATTTGCAACAAACCACAACCCAATTCAAAATTTGAGGAGAATATTATGGATGTCTAAAGTTCATCAAAATTTGGTTTTAACCACTTTCAACAAAACCTCTTTTTCTCCAACTTAAGTTTCTTACCATTTAAAACTTGCATTGTAAAACCATATCAACTCAATTCATCAACAACCATTACCAATATAAGCTTTAATCAACTCAACCAACCTAGAACATCAAAATTATCCACTTTTACCTCATACATCAATAACTTTTCCTTTGTTCACATCAATTCTTCACCTATACCAATTCTCATCATATATTTATCAACCTTCCATCAACATATACTAATTAAATGCCATTAACATAAGTCAATTCTTCATACATGTTAATCCATCAACTTGACATAACAACCATTTATTAACAATCACCAACCATAATTCATCAATATCAACTTCAATATAACCCATTATAAGCAAGTCCAAAAGCATGAAATTAATAACATCAATACCTCAAAATTCCAATCTATGTTCATCAACAATTTACTCCAACAACATTACAAACTACTCATTAAATGCAATTAACAGTTCAACTTATCCTATGGTTCCTCTAACCTAAGTTTTCACAACACCGTAAATATTAAACGTGCGAAACTTAAACCATACCTTCGCCGATCACTTAGTTCACCCAAGGCAGCCTCACAACTCAAAATTACAGCCCCTCCAAACTCAAACAAACAGCCCCAAACCAAGCTTGATCACCAACAAGCCTCCAACAAGCATCAACATTCACATACACACTACCTAAACCATAATTAACACATCCAAACATAACAACTCAATACCCAAATTCCTAAATTCAGAAATTTTATTAGGGTTTGAGATCTCTTACCTTTACCCACTGATCCTTGGGCAATACCCACAAGAAATCAAGTCTAGTGGACCCCTAAAACATAAAAATCATAAAGGAATTGAGTTTCTCAAATCTTAAACTCGAAATTCATATACCAGCAGAAATGGGGCTAGGAAAAACCGATTCACTTACTGTTTTGTTTGGATAGAATTGAAGAGCTCGACGAGCCCGACGCGTGGCCGCAAACGGTGCGGCGATCGGAGCCCGGATGAGGAAGTTATGGTAGTTGGAAGGAATGGTGAGGGTTTGTGAATCTCCTCTCCCTCCCTTGCTGTAATGGCGTCGCAGCAGCTTATGAGGAAGAAAAGAGCTGCTGCCTCATTTAAGTGTTTGGGTCCGGTTGAACCCACGGGCCCGGTTTGGGCCCCGGTTCAACCGGTTTGGCCTTTCCGGTCTGTTTTTGGGCCAAATTTTCGAAATTGGTATCAAAATTTTTGTTTCGACGAGCTCTATCCTATTTTGATATTAGTTTTGTATTTTTAGCTTTCCTAATTAAAATTCAATTTATTAACTAATAATTTACCGATTTTTGCGGGGTTTACATCCTACCCACCTAATTAGGAATTTTGTCCTCAAAATTCAAAGTTAGTTACCTAAAAAGAGGTGTGGGTAGTCCTTTCGCATCTCTGATTCAAGCTCCCAGGTATGTTCTTCAACACCAGCCCGACTCCAAGCTACTTTCACCAAAGAAACTTCCTTACCGCGTAAACGCTTGATGCTTGTATCGTCAATCCTAACCGGAGTTACTGGGAGCGTCAGGTCTTCTCTCACTTGGACTGATTCCGGTTCTAGGACATGACTAGGATCAAAAGTGTATTTACGAAGCTGTGATACATGAAACACATCATGCAGGTTCGAAAGATGTGGTGGTAACGCGATCCTATACGCCACTGGTCCAATTCTCTTCAGGATTTCAAACGGCCCAATGTAACGGGGATTTAACTTCTTGGTTTTGATGGATCTCCCTATTCCAGTGGTTGGAGTAACCTTTAAGAAGACGTGCTCTCCTTCCTCAAATTCTAGAGGCTTCCGTCTTCGGTCTGCATAGCTCTTCTGACGGCTTTGAGCTTCAAGCATTCGACTCCGGATTCTCTTTATTTGCTCAGTGGTTTCACTTACCATTTCAGGTCCTATCAAGCTCTTTTCTCCTGCTTCGTACCAACATAATGGAGACTGGCATTTTCTTCCATACAAAGCCTCATATGGAGCCATTCCAATACTTGCATGATAGCTATTGTTATAAGCAAATTCTACCAGAGGCATATATCGATCCTAGCTCGCCGGTTGATCCAAAACACAAGCTCTTAACATGTCTTCCAAGGTTTGTATTGTTCTTTCTGATTGGCCATCCGTCTGAGGATGATAGGCAGTGCTTAGGCTTAATTGAGTGCCAAAAGCTCGCTGAAAAGCACCCCAGAACCGTGATGTAAAGCGAGGATCTCTATCCGATACAATGGTGGAAGGTACGCCATGTAACCTCACAATCTCCTTTATGTATAAGCGCGCCAACTCCTCCATAGTGCAGCTTATCCGAATAGGCAGAAAATGAGCTGACTTGGTTAGTCGGTCTATGACTACCCAAATGGCATCACAACCTGTCCGAGTTCTTGGTAAGCCCAATACAAAATCCATAGCAATGCTTTCCCATTTCCACTGTGGAATCTCCAAAGGTTGAAGGGTTCCTGCTGGCTTTTGGTGTTCAATCTTAACTTTCTGACAAGTTAGGCATTTAGAAACATGTAACGCCACATCATTTTTCATTCCTGGCCACCAGAACATCGTCTTTAAGTCTTGGTACATCTTAGTGCTTCCAGGATGAATGGAGAACCCGCTCTTATGAGCTTCCTCCAATATGTTATGTCGCAAATCCCCGACATCTGGCACAATTATCCGGCCCTTGAACCTCCACAACCCATCTCTATCTTCTGACACTCTCCATTGCTTGCCTTTCTCAATCGCCGGCAAAATCTTATACAATTCTTGGTCATTCTGATGAGCCTTTATCAGTTCAGCCTTGAAGTCGCTTGAGATCTGTAATTGGCTTAGGCATAAAGTCCCAAACTCCTCTCTGATTCCCAGTTTCAATCCTTGGAAGGCTCTCAACAACTCTTCCTCTCTTAGCATCATCCAAGCAGCACATAGAGATTTCCTACTCAAGGCATCCGCCACTACATTCGCCATTCCCGGATGATAGTTTAGCTCGAAGTCATAATCTTTCAGAAGTTCCATCCACCTCCTCTGACGCATATTCAATTCTTTTTGTTCAAACAGGTACTTCAGACTCTTATGGTCCGAGAAGACTTGAAATTTCACTCCATAGAGATAATGCCTCCAAATCTTCAAGGCAAAGACAACGGCTGCAAGTTCCAAATCATGAGTCGGATAGTTTCTTTCATGAGGTCTTAACTGACGTGAGGCATAAGCTACAACCTTATGATGCTGCATCAACACGCATCCTAAACCTTTCAAGGACGCATCACAGTACACCTCGAATGGTTCTCTCGACTCAGGCAACACTAATACAGGGGCGGTAGTCAATATATGCTTTAAGGCAAGGAAACTCTCCTCACACTTGGGAGTCCACACGAAAGGAACATCCTTCCTGGTCAGCTTCGTTAAAGGTAAAGCGAGCTGTGAAAATCCTTTGATGAACCTTCGATAATAACCCGCCAAGCCTAAGAAACTCCTGATTTCCGTCACCGAAGTTGGCCGCTCCCAATTCATCACCGCCTCAACCTTAGCGGGATCCACTGCTATTCCTTGTTTACTTACCACATGACCAAGAAATTTCACCTCAGACTTCCAGAACTCACACTTGGATAGCTTGGCATACAACTTCCTATCCTTCAGAATTTGTAGCACTGTTCGCAAGTGTTCAGCATGCTCATCCTCAGTCTTAGAATAGATAAGAATGTCGTCAATAAACACAACAACAAACTTATCCAGATATGGATGGAAAATTCTGTTCATGTAATCCATGAATATCGCCGGAGCGTTAGTTAGTCCGAAAGACATAACGGTATATTCATAGTGACCATAGCGCGTTCTGAAGGCAGTTTTGGGAATGTCCTCATCTCTGACCCTTATCTGGTGGTATCCGGATCGTAGATCAATTTTAGAGAACACGCTAGCTCCCTGTAATTGGTCCATCAAGTCATCAATCCTTGGTAACGGATATTTATTCTTCACTGTAACTTTATTTAGCTGCCTATAGTCAACACATAAGCGCATGCTTCCATCTTTCTTTTTCACCAGTAATACTGGTGCACCCCACGGGGATACACTTGGTCGGATACAATTTTTACCCAACAGATCCTCCAGTTGAGACTTCAATTCGGCCATTTCTAGAGGCGACATCCTGTAAGGAGCACTCGAGATTGGTCCGGCCCCAGGTACTAAATCAATAGCAAACTCAACTTCCCGTTTCGGTGGAAATTCATCAATATCATCAGGGAACACCTCCGGAAACTCACACACAACTGGGATTTGTTCCAAATCTTGATCATCACCCGAAACACCCGCAACTAGCAACAATATCCCCTGACATTCAGCCCCAGAACAGTTCACCATCATGGAATTCAAGTAGTAGTTATTCACTACAACCGGCCCTTCAGTGTCTTCAGGCATGAAATACACTGTTTTCGCCGAGCAATCTAATAGAACTCGGTTCTTGGATAACCAGTCCAATCCCAGAATGAGATCAAGACCAGTCATCGGCAAACAAATTAAGTTATGCACGAAATCACGCCCTTGTACTCGAAAAGGAACTTGCGGGCACCCTAACCTAGTCACCATAGCCTCATGGGTAGCATTGTATACCTTTAAATCATACCGCAGTACTACTACTTTCAATCCTAGCTCATCAGCCTTCTCAAATGCAATAAAAGTATGTGAAGCTCCAGAATCAAACAAAGCATTCAAAGTTTTACCCGCCATCTCACATTTACCTCGGATCAATGCCTCTGACCCCTCAGCGCCTATAGAAGAAGTAGTGTATACCCTTCCTGGTTGCTGCACCCTGCCTGTCTCATATCTCTTCTTCTCGGGGCAACTACTAGCCAAGTGTCCCGGCTGCCCGCAGGAGTAACAGACTCCAGTCCCAAACCTACATTGTCCTGAATGATACTTTCCACATCTGTGGCAACTCATATCCTGCTGTGGCTGCTTACCCTGTCTCCTTCCCTGATTAGCATTGGTATTAGGCCTCCTGGAGTTGCCTTGCCCCTGATTATTCTGAGGAACAAAGCTACCACGCTTGAACTGTCTGCCTCTGGGTGCAAAATTTCTCCCTGTGGTCCTCTGGAATGGCATCCTCAGACCCCCTTTTTCTGCTGCAGCCCTTCTAACACAATCCTCTGCCACCCTGCTCCTATTTACCAACTCAGAAAACACCCGAATCTGCATAGGCGCCACAAAGCTCTGAATGTCACTCCTAAGGCCTCCTTCATACTTTATGCATTTCCACTCAGCAAAGTCCTCAGGAGCTCCCTGACAGATGCGTGAAAAGCGGCACAATTCCTCAAACTTACTGGTATACTCAGTGATGGTCATCTGTCCCTGTTTAAGCTGAAGCAGTTCGAGTTCTCTGGCATTTCTAACTGAAGTAGGGAAATATTTTTTATAGAATTCATCTCGGAACAACTCCCAAGATATCACAATCCCATCAGGTTGCAGAATGCGCCTCATGCCCTGCCACCAGTGCTGAGCTTCACCATGCAACTGATAGGTCCCAAACTCAACCCACTGCTCATCAGGAACCTGCTGAGCCTGTAACGCCCGCTCAATGGCCTGTATCCAGTTATCGGCATCGGTAGGATTCGAGGTCCCTCTGAAAGTTGGAGGGTGAACCTTCAGGAAGGAATGTAGTGACATAGGACCATTCTCACCATTATTGCCATTATTTCCAGTATTAATTTGATTTCCCAGGGCTTCAGCTGTTGCTTGCATTGCTGCTGCCATATTGCCTAATGCAGCCATGAAGTCTATAGGGTTAGGAGTATTTCCTGATGCTTCAGGCATAGCATTGCCTATTCGGCCTCTACCTCGCCCGCGTCCGCGTCCGCGAGTAGACATCTGGTCCCTATACACACCAAACAAGTGATATCAAGTTGATCAGTCTCAATATCTCAAGTTCAGTGCTTTAAGTCCCAAATGCATGCTCATGAACGTTTATGCCACATATATCAATTAGATATCCTAATAGCACATAAACACATACACAGAGAATGCACAAAAGTACAATCAGTCCGTCCTCAGGCTCTATAGGAACGAACTGCTCTGATACCATAATGTAACACCCTACTACACAGTGTTTTATGCTTAAGTCATAGAACAGAGGTAGTGTGGTATTACAGACCTTTAATAGTAAGGATATACATATAATACTGAAAGAAATAATATACTAGGAGCCTTGAAACAGAGCGGGTAAACAAAAATCGCAAAATAAAAAGCGCAACGCTCAAGGAATAGGATTACTTGCGTGCTAAGAAACCTAATAGGAATATGATAAAACAATAAACGAAGGGATAAAGAAAAGCCAAAGAACAGCATAACTAGCCTCTGACTCAGCCTGCGAAGCTAAGGCTGGCCGGAGGATACATATATACATATAAACATACATAAGTGTCCCCAAAATATACCAAAATACCAAAGTAAACTCCTATCTCTCCCTCAACCTCTAAGAGAAGCAGCATACATAAGTTACTTGGAGAGTAAGCTACACATATATATACATATATACAAATAGAAACCAAAATACACCCAAGGACTACTTCGCTTTCCAGAATCCAGACGCTTAGCGAGGAGCCTCTCGACCTGCATCTGAAAAACAACAATACAATATGGAATGAGAACCGGAGGTTCTCAGCATGGTAAAAGTGCCACGCGTATAAGAAATACAGTCCTGAGAATGCCATAGGCAATCCTAGAACTCCGTTATTCAATTATCCAACTTAAGTACTAAACAGAAGCCATAAACAGGGGTAGGTATTCTAAATCTGCCTAACTTACTCAAGTTCAAGCTTAACCTAACACCAAACCATTTCCTCCGTTTCCTCCATCCTTTCATCATTCAGAATGCAACAGAAACAAGCAACCAAACAAGTTCACGCACAAGTAATGATCAAATAGTACAAATAGCAAGTATAACAAATAGCAGGTAATATATATCAATTAGGCATACCCAGGAAATGCATAGCAATCAATACAAACAAATGCATATGATGCATGTCTGTCCTATGGCTGATGGGGCCCATCTGTCGGTTATCCAGCCAACCCGACAAGTCCGAAAACCTTAGACTGTCCCCCGTCGCGCATCCCCAAGAGTCTATGCATAGAGTTCACATTCAATCATCATATAATCACTCAATGGGGGCTATCCATACCCGGGAATTTATACGTGCCCGGTCACCCTTACGACGTAGGGTCAACAGAGTATCGAGATTCAACCTGGAACACGTGGTGGCGAGCCACAGTTCTTACCCAGGGAAACTCGTATCTCAGATATCATTATTCATAAGCCATGGCAATTATCATCAATACATCATCAAGTATCAAACCTTAACATTAAACTTCATTAACATCCTTATTTTCTTCATAAAAGCTACTATTTACAACTTTCTTCACCTTCAAGTTATCTTATTTTCCTAGCTTCTTTTACCTACTGGACCTAGAACCATGCTTTAAGCCTTAAAAGGAAGAAAATGGAGGTTTAGAAGTGGAAAATTTGTTTAAAAAACATTCAAAACCGGTTTGGTCACCCTGAACTCAGATTTAAACACTAAACTTGCAACGTCCATAACTTTCTCCACAAAATTCCGTTTTCCACAAAGTTGATATCAATCAAAAGCTCTTGAAACTATCTTTTATTTGCAACAAACCACAACCCAATTCAAAATTTGAGGAGAATATTATGGATGTCTAAAGTTCATCAAAATTTGGTTTTAACCACTTTCAACAAAACCTCTTTTTCTCCAACTTAAGTTTCTTACCATTTAAAACTTGCATTGTAAAACCATATCAACTCAATTCATCAACAACCATTACCAATATAAGCTTTAATCAACTCAACCAACCTAGAACATCAAAATTATCCACTTTTACCTCATACATCAATAACTTTTCCTTTGTTCACATCAATTCTTCACCTATACCAATTCTCATCATATATTTATCAACCTTCCATCAACATATACTAATTAAATGCCATTAACATAAGTCAATTCTTCATACATGTTAATCCATCAACTTGACATAACAACCATTTATTAACAATCACCAACCATAATTCATCAATATCAACCTCAATATAACCCATTATAAGCAAGTCCAAAAGCATGAAATTAATAACATCAATACCTCAAAATTCCAATCTATGTTCATCAACAATTTACTCCAACAACATTACAAACTACTCATTAAATGCAATTAACAGTTCAACTTATCCTATGGTTCCTCTAACCTAAGTTTTCACAACACCGTAAATATTAAACGTGCGAAACTTAAACCATACCTTGGCCGATCACTTAGTTCACCCAAGGCAGCCTCACAACTCAAAATTATAGCCCCTCCAAACTCAAACAAACAGCCCCAAACCAAGCTTGATCACCAACAAGCCTCCAACAAGCATCAACATTCACATACACACTACCTAAACCATAATTAACACATCCAAACATAACAACTCAATACCCAAATTCCTAAATTCAGAAATTTTATTAGGGTTTGAGATCTCTTACCTTTACCCACTGATCCTTGGGCAATACCCACAAGAAATCAAGTCTAGTGGACCCCTAAAACATAAAAATCATAAAGGAATTGAGTTTCTCAAATCTTAAACTCGAAATTCATATACCAGCAGAAATGGGGCTAGGAAAAACCGATTCACTTACTGTTTTGTTTGGATAGAATTGAAGAGCTCGACGAGCCCGACGCGTGGCCGCAAACGGTGCGGCGATCGGAGCCCGGATGAGGAAGTTATGGTAGTTGGAAGGAATGGTGAGGGTTTGTGAATCTCCTCTCCCTCCCTTGCTGTAATGGCGTCGCAGCAGCTTATGAGGAAGAAAAGAGCTGCTGCCTCATTTAAGTGTTTGGGTCCGGTTGAACCCACGGGCCCGGTTTGGGCCCCGGTTCAACCGGTTTGGCCTTTCCGGTCTGTTTTTGGGCCAAATTTTCGAAATTGGTATCAAAATTTTTGTTTCGACGAGCTCTATCCTATTTTGATATTAGTTTTGTATTTTTAGCTTTCCTAATTAAAATTCAATTTATTAACTAATAATTTACTGATTTTTGCGGGGTTTACATAAAGCTATTTAAAAAAATCATTCAAATCCTAAAAAAAGCAAGATCAAAATTAAAACAAAAGAAAAAATACATTCAAAACATATAACAAAAAAAAAACAACCACAAAAAATAAAAATAAACATCCAAAACTGTAACAAAAAGAAGCATCCAAAATCATTGTAAAAAAATTTACCGAAAATTTTTTCAATTATAGTAAAAAAGAACGCATCACTTTCGAATATAGAAACATCCAAAACCTAACAAAAGAGAGATATCCAAAAGTGTTTAAAAAAATTCAAAACCTAACAAAACAAGACATCTAAAATTATTAAAAAAGAGCATCCGAGAACTAAAAAAAGAAACATCTAAAACTATTAAAAAATTATCTAAAACCTAAAAAGAAGAAATATCCAAAATATAAGAAAAAGAAACATCCAAAACATATAATAAAAACACATCCAAAATCTAGGAGAAAGAAACATCTAAAACTTGTAAAAATAATCATTCAAAATTTAGAAGAAAGTTCGCGGGTAGCAAGTGTGATGTCGAGGCCTCTTGCTAAGAGTCTTTTGATGAACCTGGGATTGGGTTGATGTTGTTGTGTGCTAAAAACACCACCAACAGAACGTGAAGCTCTTTTTTGTCGTTGAAACCATGGTTTGACAAACAGAAACTAACATAGGGATGGAGATATTATTAGAACATTATTGGATTTTTTTTCTATGAATCTTGATTAGTGAATATGCAGGATGACAAATTGCAAGGGAAGGCATTGCGGCACGAGAAATTGCAGGGGGTGCACATCACGAGATGAGAAATTGTAGGGTAAAGTGTGTGCATCCCGAGATGAGGTGTTGCATGGAGAGGCGCAGCGTCACGGCGATCAGGGTCGGAGGGGAGGGGCGCGGCGCCACGGAGAGAAGAGTTGGGAAGAGAATGCGGTAGCGTACGAGCAGCAATTGACCTTGAGGGCTCTCGGGAGGAATTGCAAAGAGAGGTAACTGCATCGCGGGGGAGAGCAATTGGAGGGGAAGGTCACAATAGGGGTTGAGATTTGATGACGCGTGTTTCGGAACCTAATCCTAATTTTTGGGAATTTCAAAATACAATTTTTTAAAAATTTTTGAAAAGTTGTTCATGTTGGTTATACATAGAGTTGGTTACCTATACTTTCTCTTTTACCAAAGAAATTTCTACATTAAATGTTAAAATTTTTTACATACATATAAAATTCGTATGAATCACTGATGCGCATTTAGACGATATTTACATAGATTATTATTTTTGTCCCAAATAAATCTGAGTGAAATATTTTGGATTATTTTAGAGGGAAGTTAAAACTAATATAGCAAAAAATTTGAGGCTGATTATACACAAATTTATAATAGAATTAATATTTTTCAAAACGAGTCTCAAATAAGTGTGAAGTTATTATGCACGTTCAAATGAAATACAAATGAATTCTAATTTTTGTCTTAAACTTGTTACTAATTTGTTTAAAATATTTTGTGTGCCATAAAAAAATGTGTGACAAGAAATTTTGGACCCAATTTAGCTGAGTTTGAATCTATTTTTTTATAACCTACACCGTAATCCGTTAAAAAATTTATTTTAAACAACAAATATATTTATTCAGTACTTAATTCAATGGCTAATTTTTTTATAAATTAAATTGATATGATTAGACAATAATAAATTAAATTCACTTTTCAACAAAAAATTTTTTTCATAATTATTCCTGACAACATTCTAGACTTTGTTTTTTTTCCTTAAATACTCTTAATTCTAAATAATAATTTTTTTCCATAATTCTACCCTTAATTTTTTTCCATAATAATGAAAATCTGAATCCCTTTTGACTTTATAATTAATGCGTTCATGTATCTAGTTACAATTCTATTAGGTATAATGCAATTTGTTTGAGATGCAATGGATGTATAAATATCCTTCTTTGCAGTGCAAAATCCATATGATTCTTTACTACTCATGGTAGATATATTTATTCCATATTGTTTAAGGTCTCATGATTCATATGGCCCTCCTTGTCTTTGTTATCAGTTTTCCTGTTTTATGTATGTACTATGTCTTTAAAAAAGATCATTGTAGATCTATATATCAACTCAATAAAGTACCAAAAAATTATATTATAATATTTGTTAAACATACTTTTTGTGAGTATTTTGGCAACGTGACTACCTACATTGCTCCATTGAAAGGGACATCAAATTGTGCATAATTTGAATGTTTCATCGGAACACATTCATCTAAGGCGCATGCACATACATATGTTGGTGGGAGTGCTCCAAAGAATGATAACAAGAGAATGCTCATTATGAGGTTTGGGTTGCCATTCAAGATTTTACTATTATCGTTTCCTTTTTTGTTGAGAATGTAATTCTTAAAGTGTCTTTGTGAGTTTAATTTGCTATGTAATTAGATTATTTTGTTAGAGTGACAACAAAAATTGTAGCAGCCCAGACCACCCGCTAGCATGATATTGCCCGCTTTGGCACACAAGGCCTCACGGTTTTGCCTTTGACGATAGGGATGATAGCCAAATCCCCCCACACTCACTCGTCAAAATGCGTCATGCTAGGGAGAGGTATCCACACCCTTATAAGGCATGCTTCGTTCCCTTCCTCAACCGATGTGGGACCTTACAAAAATCTCTGTCAATAATTAATCGGAAAAAGAATTTATTCATTCAAGAATTTAATATTAAATATTTAAAATCTAACAATCACATACTTAAAATACATGCTAATTGGTTGATTGTTTCCTGCGATTTATCCAAGTGTATAATATATAAGTCATAATACAATTGTATTTATTATTTTGCTTTGGTGTGTACAAATGATGTATGTTTTTATTTTTCTTATTGAGAATCAAATGCTTTATTTAAAGAATAATAATAATCTAAATGGATACTTAGTAAATTTTATATTAAATAATTTGATTTCCAACAATTTATATATAAAAGTTATTGAGAATTATTTCTTTTAGATAGATTTTGGTTTTTCTTTTGATTTTATTAAAAGTTATTGAAAATTATGGGTGTAATTAAATAAGTTGGCACCAAGTCTTAATTTTTATTCGAGAAAATTCCCAATTTGAAATCGCTTCAACGTTCCGTATTATCATAGAATAAATTCAATGGTAATACCAATGATAATGACCTCATTTAAATCGAATTTGTCGTCCTCTTTCCTTCACTTCTGAAAAATCCCTTCCCCCAAACCCCTCTCCCCTCCCTACCTAGCTACCACCTCCATCAACAACCTTTATCCAGCCGCCACCACAGAGCCCTCGGCACTCGTCATTTCAATGTCCTAACCGCACCCTAACAAGTCACATTGTGCCTACCTCCACCACATACCACACCCTAATCTCCATTTTTTTATGCTTTCTCTGTCCTTAAAGTGATTGCCACTGCCGCACTAAAGCTATTGTCACCACTGGCGCTCTCTCTCACTGATGAAGTTTTTACTAAGTCCTTAATTGTGCTGTTTCTATTTGTATATATATTAGTTATAGTTTTTCCTCGCCTTATCATTATGTTCTTATAAGAGGGATAGGAGCTGTGATTGTAATGATATGTATGTATATAATATTTGTAAGTTTCTTATGTAAGAAGTTTTGTTTATATATGCATATTTGTAAAAAGTGAAAAAGATCTTACGATTTTCTAAAGAAAACAGTGATACGGCTTTGAGAGTTAAAGACTCCTATTTTATTATTAAGTATATAGAAGTCATCATAATATTTCTCGCTAACAGAATGGTGCAGCCAGAAGCTTGATATTCTAATTAATAGTAAGGATGTTACAAAATACTAACCATTCAGCTTAGATTAGAATTGTAAAAAAGAATGAAAATTGAATAAATAATTTAGGATAAGTTGTTCTGGTGATTAAAGTATAATAGTGATATACAAATATTCTTATTTATTGTATCATCAATTTTAGATAAAATTTATGTCAATTTTTTTATTATCTATTATAAAATAGAATATGCACTTGTTCTAATAATTCAAGTAATAGTTAATAATAAATGAGTTTTATATGAATTATGATGTTCAATTTTAATTGAATACACCTAAGAATTAACATAATCCTAATAATATAATATGTTAATCATTTTTCTAAGTCAACGTGAAAAGATTAAAATGATATATCTTCTATTCAATCGTTATGAATAAAAAAAATTAGTAATATTTTTCAATTCTTATGCAATAAATTTAATCAATATATATGAAAAAAACTTAAACAACCACTGATAATTATCTTAAAAGACAATAAGATCCCCAAAAAAAGATCTATTAATCCAAGCTGGTACTTAACAGATAGATCAGTAGTTTATCATGCCACATAGACATGCTCTGTTAAGCCTAGAGAGAGGTTGTTTACGGAAGGGCTAAACAGTCTCACGGAATTCAAGATAAAAAATCGAAAAGAATTTTTTTTTGTTGAGAGTCTCATTGTCTTTCTGAATAATATAATTGTGAGGACCTGTTTAGAAATTTTTTTTTATAATTTATTATAATTATTTATATAACATAACCTTCATAATTTTATAAAAATAATTCTCAAATTACATATTTATTATCTCTAAAATTATATAATTATTCTAGTAATAATTAATAAAACATTAAATAAGATAATTTTAGACCGTTTAGACTGATTTTTTATTGTTTCTCAAATAATATTCTATCTCATTGATAATATGTAAAATGAAGTCAATATTTATGGTCAAATATTTAATGCGCTTCCAAATTAGTAATCTTCTCAATAATTATGAGAATATATATAATATCAGAAGCATTTAATTTTATTAATTTAATATGTGAATGCATTAATATTTAAATCTTACCATCAATATACGTTCATGCATCTCTACACAATTGTTTTAGATGAAAACACAATATGATTGATATGAAAAAAAATATATAAATACAAACCATTCTAGCCAGGGGAATCATCAATGGTTCATATGAAAAAATATTGATCATCAGGTTAGATATTTATTCCATATTATTTGATTCTTCCATTTTCATATGGCACTTTCATTTTCTTTTAAAAAAAAAATTCCTATCCTCATTCACTGACCTACCTTCATATACAACCTTTAACCTTAATGATCTTGATGTAGTACAAACCGTCGGCTTAGAATTTTCCACAAAATTGAGTTCCGTTGCAAGTATAGTCCAAGCCAACGGATAATGCTCACAGTCAAAGTTTGAATTCAAAACAATGTCACAATTTAAAACCAATTCAATTCCGGGAGTTTCAATTCCCGGGTTGTCTCCCAAGGACACTTGAGACCAATGAGTGTGCAATCTTGGTTGTGAGGATCATGGGATTTTCAATAAAGGGATAAACATATAAAGCAATAAAAGAATATGCAAAATTGTAATAAATGAGTTAATAAAGGAATTAATGAAGTAACTATGCAATCTAGACAAGTAAAGTGTAAAAGGAACTAATATAAATGTGTATGAAGGAATTAAAGCATAAAAGGTATCTTGGCTTGGAGTGAGCTAAGGGTGCTTTCCTTGTTGGAACCACAACTATGACAACTAGAATGGATCAATCTCACTTTATTAACCCTCATATCGGAGAGTACGTTAAATGAGCATAAGTGTTCTTAACCCACAAATCCTAAATTGCTTGCTAATTGCTTTAGCAACAACATAGCGTTAGTGGGAACAAGAACAATTAACAATCCAAGAATTGACACTAAATGTTGGACATTCCAACTCTAGGAACCCAATTGCTCACTTTTCCCAAGCCAAGAGATAGAAAACTAGCCCAAAATCATAATTGACATTTTGTCAAACACTTGGTGGGCAAAAACCTTAAACATGGGAAAAATGAGAAAAAGCTTGAAACAAAAAGCAACAAATGATCTCAATCAACAATAAAGACTCAAGAAAGCATGTAATAATCATCAATCTTCAAATTCATCAACAAGAATTAGAAATTGCAAAAGAGAAGTAAAATTGAACTATAACTTGAATTATAAGAAAGAGTAAGAACAATGTAACTACAAAGAGTGGTAACAAAGAGATACTTACAATGGAAATTAGCAAAATCCAAGATCAAAATAGGAAATGGCACTTGAATGTAAAAACCCTAGTATAAACCCTGGTAGAGATGATGAAAAACTTAAAGAAAAACTATACTAAAGCTTTCTACTACTACTCCTAAGCTACCCTAATGTTATGCTATGCTATGGTCTTCATTCTCCCTTCCTTATGAGCTAAATGGCTTCAGAAATGGGCCTCCAAACCACCAAAATCGTGAACCATGTGAGATTTTAATGAAGGCATGTACGGCCACCTGTGCGGACGCACAGACGTGTGCGTACGCACACTCTGCCGAAAATCTCTACCCGTGTGTACGCACAGGAAGTTGTGCGAACGCACACTAGGCGATGCTTGAATGGACGCGCGACATGCACGGTGCGGCTCGCGCGCACGCGTGGCTCTAATCTGATGGCTGTGCATACGCACACTAGGCTGAGCTCTACTCGTTTGATTCTTCATGCTTCCTCCACTTTGAATGCTCTTCTTCCATTCTCTCCAAGCCATTCTTACCTTATACCTCTGAAATCACTCACAAATAATATCAAGACATCGAATGGAAGGTAAATGGAATAAAAATAATCAAATTAGGCACAAAAGAGCATGTTTTCATAATCAAGCACAAATTAGGAGGAAAGTTCAAATGCATGCTATTTAGCGGAATAAGTACAAGTTTATATGATGAAATACATTCAATTTCAACCAAAAATCATAATCAAATATGGATTCATCAGATCTTCAAATTGATCATCATATCAAGTCAATAAAGTACCAAAGGATTATATGATTTTTGTTTTTATTGCTGCTATATGTTTTTAATCATAACCGATTTTGGGAATTCATGGTGGCAATAATGAAAACAAACCTCTGTTGGTGATGATACCGCAGAAGATTATTTTTTCTTGCAAGCTTCACCATAGATTTTAGGATTTTATGCTATTCTTAAATATTATGGTGAACTCAGGTGAAAATAAATGAGATCTAATTTTGGTACATCTTACAGATTCGAACCAGAACTCTTTGATTACGAAAACCTTCCATATCCAATGTGCCAGTTGAACATTGACAAATAAGCCTTAATTGATGTATGTACAATGATATTTCATATTTTTTATTATAGTCAAGTGAAAAATGAAATCTAATGTATGTTACAATGGTGCATGAAATTTGAAACTTTTCATATTTTCTACTTGTACTTTTTATATGTAATGGATGCTTCTTTTGAATTTGGTGTTGTCATAAAATCACATTTATTTTAAAAGTTTAAATTGATAGAAAAAGATATATAATTAATTATATTTTTAACAGATTTTTGTTTCAAAAGTTACCTTTTTGCATTTTTTTCAATTTTTTTATTTCCAACATTAGCATATATTTTTTTATCATCAAACGAGAAGTGTCCGAGAATATTATTTCTATTCTAACTATTAATAAAAAAATAGATGGAAGCACAAAGACCAATTTACATTTTATTGCTTTTTTTTGCATAGATAACTAAATTTAATAAAAGACATAACAAAATTATTTTTTCTTTAAATTGGTTGAACTTAACTTATAATCATATACTATTGGATGGATCTAGCTAAAATTTAAGGATAAATGATGAGAAATATTCTTAAAATATTTTTTCTTGTTAAAATTACATCCTAAAAGATCAAACTAACAAAAACTTTTTCAAAAATTTAAAATCAGAAAAAATTAAAGATAATCAAAGAATATTATTTTTTATAAATATCAAATAGTGAATAATGAAAATCCTTAAATGTTGTGTATGTAAATGTGTAATATGAATAAATTTAGCTTATTACAATATCTAAAATTGAAATATGTACATACATCTTATGACGAGTATCAATTAAAGAAATACATTAAAAAAATAAAAATATAGCACAAGGATCAATAGGGATATGTCAAAGAGGATAATAATTGGATATTCGGATTCAACTATATCTGTCAAGTATTTATTCCAAAGTTAGACAAAGAAATAGATTTATTCAAAACAAACCTTAAACTGTACAAAATTCCAAAGTATTAATAAAGATGTATTTTTTTTTCTTTTTTTTAAAATTTTAAAAATTACATATGGATCGGACAAAGATTTGAACATTAAAAGAAATTTGCATATAAAAATGGAATTCAAATGATAAGGGCAAAAAGATATACTCTTAACATGCAATGTAAATCAACTATGTTTCTAAAACGAATAAGTTTGTAAAAAGTGTATTTTGTGAATACATTTCAAACTTTTTACAATTGACACGCTATCTATTTAATTTATAGAATTAATGGTAAAATTAGTCATTAAAGATAGTTTGTTCGTCGAATTTATTCTCAAATTTTTTCCAATTAAATTAGCCCATAAAAAATTAAAATTAATCGCATTTCTCCTTTCGTTAATGGATTAATATTCCACGTTAACCATTACTAATGACATCAGGAGTATTTCTTCAACCCTCATAAATTGTTGATCTCCTTTCATCATTTTTGAATTTTTCATCATGATGAAAAACAATTATTTTCTGCATTTGCTATGGATCTCCAAGTATTTTTCATAGGATAGGTAAAAAATACACAAATCAGGAGACAATATGAATCATAATAATTTTACAAACAATTTTTCTAGATAGCTAATTAGTGGTGCATCCAACAATTGAAAAAAAAATATCCACTTACGAAAAAAAATAATACCTCAACGCCAGAGTCACCTTAATTTCACTTTCAATCCCATTCTTAGTAAAATAAACAACCACAAAAAACAAAAATAAACATCTCAAAACATAACAAAAAAACATCTAAAATCATTGTAGAAGATTATCCAAAACTCTTTCACTTATGGTAAAAAAGAATGCATCCCTTTCGGATATTAAAACATCTAAAACTTAACAAAAAAGACATCCAAAATAATTTTAAAAAATTCAAAACCTTATAAAATGAGACATCTAAAGTTATTGAAAAAAGAACATCTAAAAACTAAGAAAAGAAACATCTAAAATGTAAACCCCGGTTAAATTAGTAGATAATTAGTTAATAAATTATTTTTTAATAAGGAGGATTAGAAATGCGAATATTATATCAAAATAGGGTAGAGCTCATCGAAACGAGAATTTTGACACTAATTTTGAAGAAAACGGTCCAAGAATGGACCGAAAGGACCGAACCGGACCCGAACCGGGCTGTCGGTTCAACCGGACCAGCCCTATTAAATGAACCCAGCTTTGTCTTCTCCCTCATTACTGCAGCAACGAAGCTTTCAGCTTCCAGGGAGAAGAGAAACGAGAAATATCCCGTAACCCCAACGTAAATTTTCGATCCCCGTAACTTCTCCGTCCGAGCTCCAATCGCCGCACCGTTTGCGGCCACGCGTTCACCGCGTCGAGCTCTACATTTCTATCGGAACAATTTCATAGGTAACTTGTTTAATCACTCTCAGCTTCATCTTCCCCCAATTTTCGAATTTTAAGTGGGAATATTGAATTTCTTTGATTTCTGATGTTTTAGGATCCAATTAGCTTGAGAGAAACATTCACTCTTGCTTATGTGAAGCTTGGGTAAGGTGAGGATACGATAATTCTATTTTAATTTCATTAAATTTGAGCTTTGAGTATTAAATTGGGTATATATGTATTATGAATGTGTATTAGGTTGAAAATAAATAATTGGAGCTTGAAATTGTGAATACTGGAACTTGGAGGAAGCGGATTAGTTGAGTTTTGAGGGGCTGTCTTGGTTTTGAATAAATAGCTTTGGTTGTTACGTGGAAATCGGCTAAGGTATGGTTTAGGTTTCTTACATTTAATATATAATGTTCTGTGAAAACTTAGGCTAGACGGCCATAGGATAAGTTGGAATGCAGGTGTATGTTTAATGTTTAGTAATTTGTTGATGAATATATTTGGTTGAAGTTTATTGGATAATTAGTTATTAATCTTGGATGGTGAATGTTATTGTTGATGAACATGGTTGGTTTAGTGCTAATGATTTGGTGAATTATTGATTTGAGATATTATGTGTTAGAAGCCTAGGGTTAGTGAACTATGATCCTTAGTTGAATTTTGGTTGTTGGATTTGAATATTGTATGAATATAATTGTTAATCTGAAGTAGATTTATTGTGGTGACTGTTATGATGATGAGGAAGGGTATGTTGAATTGAAAAGAAAGCAGGTTTGGACCCGAAAAGGGTGGCAAAGTCCGAGTTTTAGAGGAGATGCTGCCGAAATTTTATAAAAAATTAGAGATTTTGTTTAGATGATTATTTAAAAGAGATTTAGATTTAAATGTTATATGGTTTGATTTTGAGTTATTAAGAAAGTGAGTATGTTTTAAGTTTGAAGTTTGATTCTTAGAAAAGAATGAATTATGTTTTGAATTGAAACTATTGATGGACGGAATGGGAGGTGTGATAATGAAGGATAAGGATTGAATATGTTTAATGTATGATGATGAATGAGATGCAATTGAGAATGATGTGGATGTTGAGGAATTATAATTGAATTATTTATATGGCTTATGAATTTGAATAATCTGAGATACGAGATTCCCTGGATTAAGTGTCGTGGCTTGCCACCACGTGTACCAGGTTGAAAACTCGATACTCTGTTGACCCTACGACGTAAGTGTGACCGGGCACTATATAAATTCCCGGGAATGTTACCCCCATTGAGCAATATTGATTATTTGAGAAAAATCTATGCATAGACTCTTGGGGATGCACGTCGGGGGACAGTCTAAGGACAATTCAGACTTGTCGGGTTGGCTGGATAACCGACAGATGAGCCTCATCAGCCATAGGACAGGCATGCATCATATGCATATTACTTGAATTACTTGCTTGTGCTCTAATTGGGTGTGCCTATCTGTATTTGCCATGCTAAATGTGTATTTGTTACCTGCAGTAGTTGTAACTTTCTTGTGTTTGCCTTTATCTGTTTATTTGTCTGTGAAAATGCATGATGGAATTGGAGGTATGGAGGAATGGCAGTATAGGACTTAGATTTAAGGTTAAGTTAAGTTAGGATTAAATATTTTTAGGAAACCACCTTTTATGGCTTCTGTTTAATACTTTGAGCTCTACAATCTGAGTGTCGGCGTTCTAGGATTGCCTCTGGCATTCCCAGGACCTTATATATTATGTGTGTGGCACCTTTACCATACTGAGAACCTCCGGTTCTCATTCCATACTATGTTGTTGTTTTTCAGATGCAGGTCGGGAGCCATCTCGTTAGGCGTCTGGACTCTTAAAGCGGAGGGGTTACTGGATAGTGTTGTTGTATAGTTTTGTTGTACAGTGATGTATATATATGTACTTAGCTTTCTCTCCTTATAACTTGTCCTTTTTGATCCTCTTAGAGGTTTATGGAGAGGCAGGATTGTGTGTATGTACTTTTGGGTTTTGGATATGTATGTATATATGTGTAAATATTCTCCGGCCAGTCTTGACTTCGCAGGCTGAGTTAGGAGCTTGTTATTTTGTATCTTTGGCACTCTATTCCTACTTCTGTTATCTTATGTTTGACAGTTACGGTTTTCTTAGCATGCAAGTTAACTCGTTCCTTGAGCGTTGCGCTTTTATCTCGCGATTTTTATTTCCCCTATCCTTCAAGGCTCCTAGTATATTATAACTCTTCTGCTATTATATGTACTTATTTTATTTTAGAGGTCGTAATACCACATCACCTCTGTTTTACAACTTAAGCGTAAAGCTTTGTGTGGTAGGGTGTCACATTAATGGTATCAGAGCAGTTCGTTCCTATAGAGCCTGAAAGACGGACTGATTGTGCTTCTGTGCATTCTCTGTATATGTGTTTATGTGCTATTAGGATATCTGATTGATATATATGGCATAAACGTTTGTGAGCATGCATTTGGAACTTAAAGCATTAGACCTGTGATATTGAGACTGATCAACTTAATATCACTTGTTTGGTGTGTATAGGGACCAGATGTCGACTCGCGGACGTGGTCGCGGGCGAGGTAGAGGTAGGACAGGCACCGTTACTCCTGTACCCACAGGGACTGATCCAGTAGACTTTATGGCTGCCTTGGGAAATATGGCTGCAGCTATGCAGGCAACAGCTGAGGCACTGGGTAATCAGATAAATCAGGGTAATCATGGGAACAATAATGATGAGGACGGTCCTATGACACTTGCTACATTTCTGAAAGTTCGCCCTCCGACTTTTAGGGGAACCTCAAATCCTACTGATGCAGATAATTGGATTCAGGCTATGGAAAGGGCATTACAGGCACAACAGGTTCCTGAAGAGCAATGGGTTGAATTTGGAACTTATCAGTTGCAAGGTGAAGCTCAGTATTGGTGGCAGGGAACACGACGTATCCTGCAGCCTGATGGTGCTGCGATTCCTTTGGAGGTTTTCCGGACAGAGTTCTATAAGAAATACTTTCCTAATTCAGCTAGAAATGCCAAGGAACTTGAATTAATGCAGTTAAAGCAGGGACAAATGACTGTTGCTGAGTATACCAGTAAATTTGAGGAGTTATGTCGCTTTTCTCGTATCTGTCAAGGTGCGCCTGAAGATTTTGCTGAATGGAAGTGTATTAAATATGAGGGAGGTCTTCGGAGCGATATTCTGAGCTTCGTTGCCCCAATGGAGATCAGGGTGTTTTCTGAATTGGTGAATAAGAGTAGGGTGGCTGAGGATTGTGTGAGGAAGGCGGCAGCAGAGAAAGAAAGTTTGAGGGTGCCTTTTCAGAGGCCTTCAGGGAGGAACTTTGCTCCGAGAGGTAGGAATTTCAAGCGTGGAGGCTTTGTTCCGCAGCAGACTCAGGGTCAGGGTAATTATAGAAGGCCGAATATTACTGCTAATCAAGGAAAAAGGTTTGGGAAGCAGCCACAGCAGGATCTGAATTGTCAGAAGTGTGGAAAATATCATCCTGGAGTTCCGTGTAGATTAGGACTTGGAGTGTGCTATTCCTGTGGACAGCCCGGGCATATAGCCAGTAATTGCCCTGAGAAGAAGAAGTATGAGACTGGTAGGGTGCAGCAGCCGGGGAGAGTATACACCACTTCTACCATTGGTGCTGAGGGATCTGAGACACTGATTAGAGGTAATTGTGAAATGGCTGGTAAAATCTTAAATGCTTTATTTGATTCAGGAGTGTCTCATTCATTTATTGCATTTGAAAAGGCCAATAAATTAGGATTGAGAATGGTGGTTTTAGGTTATGATTTGAAAGTATATAATGCTACTCATGAAGCTATGGTGACTAGGATAGAATATCCACAAGTTCCTTTTCGAGTGCAACAACGTGAATTTGTGCATGATTTGATTTGTTTGCCTATGACTGGTCTTGATCTCATTTTGGGGTTGGATTGGTTATCCAAGAATCATGTTTTACTTGATTGTTCTGAAAAGTCAGTACAGTTTATGCCGGAAGGGTCAGAAGCACCAGTTGTGGTGAATAGTTACTATTTGAATTCTATGATAGTAAACTGTTCTGGAACTGAATGTCAGGGTATTATGTTATTAACTGCGGGAGTATCAGGTGATGATCAGAGTTTAGAGCAAATTCCGGTTGTATGTGAATTTCCAGATGTGTTTCCGGATGATATTAATGAATTCCCACCTAACCGAGAGGTTGAATTTGCAATTGAGTTGGTACCTGGATCCGGTCCAATTTCAATTACTCCTTATAGGATGTCGCCTTTAGAAATGGCTGAACTGAAAGCTCAGCTGGAAGATCTGTTGGGTAAGCATTTTATCCGACCAAGTGTTTCTCCGTGGGGAGCGCCAGTGTTACTGGTAAAGAAGAAGGATGGGAGTATGCGGCTGTGTGTCGATTATCGGCAATTGAATAAGATCACTGTGAAGAATAAATATCCGTTGCCTAGAATCGATGATCTAATGGATCAGCTACAGGGTGCCAGTGTGTTTTCTAAGATTGACCTGCGATCCGGATATCATCAGATAAGGGTTAGAGACGAGGATATTCCGAAAACTGCTTTCAGGACCCGTTATGGTCATTATGAGTATACAGTGATGTCTTTTGGGTTAACTAATGCCCCGGCAGTATTTATGGATTATATGAACAGGATTTTTCGACCGTATCTGGACAAGTTTGTTATTGTCTTCATTGATGACATTCTTGTTTATTCTAAGACTGAAGAGGAACATGCTGATCACTTGCGGATTGTGCTTCAAATTCTGAGAGATAGGAAGTTATATGCTAAGTTATCTAAATGTGAGTTCTGGAAGAGTGAAGTGAAATTTCTCGGCCACGTGGTGAGTAAGCAGGGGATAGCTGTGGATCCTGCTAAGGTGGAAGCAGTGATGAATTGGGAGCGACCAACTTCAGTGACAGAGATCAGGAATTTCTTAGGTTTGGCAGGGTATTATCGCAGATTCATTAAGGGATTTTCACAGCTCGCCTTACCTTTAACTAAGTTGACTAGGAAGGATACACCTTTTATCTGGACTCCGGAATGTGAAGAGAGTTTTCAGGCATTGAAGCACAGGTTGACTACTGCACCTGTATTGGTATTACCTGAACCAAGTGAACCGTTTGAAGTGTATTGTGATGCATCTCTGAAAGGGTTAGGGTGTGTTCTGATGCAGCACCAGAATGTTGTAGCATACGCCTCACGGCAGTTAAGGCCGCATGAGATGAACTACCCAACACATGATTTAGAACTTGCTGCTGTTGTGTTTGCTTTAAAGATTTGGAGGCACTATCTCTATGGTGTTAAGTTTCATGTTTTCTCAGACCATAAGAGTTTGAAGTATCTTTTTGAGCAGAAAGAATTGAATATGCGTCAGAGGAGATGGATGGAACTTCTGAAAGATTATGATTTTGAATTGAATTATCATCCAGGAAAAGCGAATGTTGTAGCGGACGCTTTGAGTCGGAAGTCTTTATATGCAGCTTGGATGATGCTACGGGAGGAAGAGTTACTGAAGGCATTCCAAGGTTTGAATTTGGGAGTTAGAGAAGAATCTAGAATCCTGTGTTTGAGTCAGTTGCAAATTTCTAGTGATTTTAAATCAGAACTTCTGAAGGCTCATCAAGATAGTGAAGCGTTACGTAAGGTATTACCAGCAGTTGAACAGGGAAAATAGTGGAGAATGTCAGAAGGTCATGATGGTTTATGGAGGTTCAAGAACCGGATTATTGTGCCTGATGTTGGAGACCTACGACAAAGTATCTTGAAGGAAGCTCACAAGAGCGGGTTTTCAATTAACCCAGGGAGCACTAAAATGTATCAGGATCTGAAAGCGATGTTCTGGTGGCCAGGTATGAAGAATGATGTGGCATTGCATGTATCTAAATGTTTAACGTGTCAGAAGGTTAAGATTGAGCATCAGAGACCATCAGGGACCCTTCAGCCTTTAGAGATTCCACAATGGAAATGGGAGAGTATCGCAATGGATTTTGTGATAGGGTTGCCTAGAACCCGATCAGGTTATGACGCTATTTGGGTGGTTGTAGATCGACTAACAAAATCAGCTCACTTTCTTCCTATCCGAATAAGTTGCACAATGGAGGAATTGGCTCGAATGTATATCAAAGAGATTGTCAGGTTACATGGTGTACCCTCTACTATTATATCTGATAGAGATCCCCGTTTTACATCAAGGTTCTGGGGAGCTTTTCAGCGTGCATTTGGACTCAGTTAAGCTTGAGTACTGCGTATCACCCTCAGACAGATGGTCAGTCAGAAAGAACTATTCAGACCTTGGAGGATATGCTAAGGGCTTGTGTTTTGGACCAGCCGGTAAGCTGGGACCGGTATATGCCATTAGTAGAGTTTGCTTATAATAATAGCTATCATGCGAGCATCGGAATGGCTCCATATGAGGCTCTGTATGGCAGGAAATGTCAATCTCCGTTGTGTTGGTATGAAACTGGAGAAAAGAGTTTATTAGGGCCTGAGATGATAGCTGAAACGACTGAGCAGATAAAGAAGATTCGTAATCGAATGCTTATAGCCCAGAGCCGCCAGAAAAGTTATGCTGATCAGAGGCGAAAGCCTTTGGAATTTGAGGAAGGAGAACATGTTTTTCTGAAAGTAACACCAACCACTGGAGTGGGAAGAGCTATTAAGACCAAGAAACTGAATCCCCGTTATATTGGACCGTTCGAGATTCTGAAGAGAATTGGACCAGTGGCTTATAGAATTGCCTTACCGCCATACCTTTCGAATTTGCACGATGTATTTCATGTATCACAGCTTCGGAAGTATACTCCTGATGCAAGTCATGTTCTAGAACCAGAACCAATCCAAGTGAGAGAAGATCTAACACTCCCAGTAATTCCGGTGAGGATTGATGACACCAGTGTTAAACGATTACGAGGAAGGGAAGTATCATTGGTAAAAGTAGCTTGGAGACGAGCTGGTATCGAGGAACATACCTGGGAACTCGAATCAGATATGCGAAAGGACTATCCACATCTCTTTTCAGGTAACTATATTTGAATTTTGAGGGCAAAATTCTTTATTAGGTGGGTAGGATGTAAACCCCGGTTAAATTAGTAAATAATTAGTTAATAAATTATTTTTAATAAGGAGGATTAGAAATGCGAATATTATATCAAATAGGGTAGAGCTCATCGAAACGAGAATTTTGACACTAATTTGAAGAAACGGTCCAAGAATGGACCGAAAGGACCGAACCGGACCCGAACCGGGCTGTCGGTTCAACCGGACCAGCCCTATTAAATGAACCCAGCTTTGTCTTCTCCCTCATTACTGCAGCAACGAGCTTTCAGCTTCCAGGGAAGAGAAACGAGAAATATCCGTAACCCAACGTAAATTTCCGATCCCCGTAACTTCTCCGTCCGAGCTCCAATCGCCGCACCGTTTGCGGCCACGCATTCACCGCGTCGAGCTCTACATTTCTATCGGAACAATTTCATAGGTAACTTGTTTAATCACTCTCAGCTTCATCTTCCCCCAATTTTCGAATTTTAAGTGGGAATATTGAATTTCTTTGATTTCTGATGTTTTAGGATCCAATTAGCTTGAGAGAAACGTTCACTCTTGCTTATGTGAAGCTTGGGTAAGGTGAGGATACGATAATTCTATTTTAATTTCATTAAATTTGAGCTTTGAGTATTAAATTGGGTATATATGTATTATGAATGTGTATTAGGTTGAAATAAATAATTGGAGCTTGAAATTGTGAATACTGGAACTTGGAGGAAGCGGATTAGTTGAGTTTTGAGGGGCTGTCTTGGTTTTGAATAAATAGCTTTGGTTGTTACGTGGAAATCGGCTAAGGTATGGTTTAGGTTTCTTACATTTAATATATAATGTTCTGTGAAAACTTAGGCTAGACGGCCATAGGATAAGTTGGAATGCAGGTGTATGTTTAATGTTTAGTAATTTGTTGATGAATATATTTGGTTGAAGTTTATTGGATAATTAGTTATTAATCTTGGATGGTGAATGTTATTGTTGATGAACATGGTTGGTTTAGTGCTAATGATTTGGTGAATTATTGATTTGAGATATTATGTGTTAGAAGCCTAGGGTTAGTGAACTATGATCCTTAGTTGAATTTTGGTTGTTGGATTTGAATATTGTATGAATATAATTGTTAATCTGAAGTAGATTTATTGTGGTGACTGTTATGATGATGAGGAAGGGTATGTTGAATTGAAAAGAAAGCAGGTTTGGACCCGAAAAGGGTGGCAAAGTCCGAGTTTTAGAGGAGATGCTGCCGAAATTTTATAAAAAATTAGAGATTTTGTTTAGATGATTATTTAAAAGAGATTTAGATTTAAATGTTATATGGTTTGATTTTGAGTTATTAAGAAAGTGAGTATGTTTTAAGTTTGAAGTTTGATTCTTAGAAAAGAATGAATTATGTTTTGAATTGAAACTATTGATGGACGGAATGGAGGTGTGATAATGAAGGATAAGGATTGAATATGTTTAATGTATGATGATGAATGAGATGCAATTGAGAATGATGTGGATGTTGAGGAATTATAATTGAATTATTTATATGGCTTATGAATTTGAATAATCTGAGATACGAGATTCCCTGGATTAAGTGTCGTGGCTTGCCACCACGTGTACCAGGTTGAAAACTCGATACTCTGTTGACCCTACGACGTAAGTGTGACCGGGCACTATATAAATTCCCGGGAATGTTACCCCATTGAGCAATATTGATTATTTGAGAAAAATCTATGCATAGACTCTTGGGGATGCACGTCGGGGACAGTCTAAGGACAATTCAGACTTGTCGGGTTGGCTGGATAACCGACAGATGAGCCTCATCAGCCATAGGACAGGCATGCATCATATGCATATTACTTGAATTACTTGCTTGTGCTCTAATTGGGTGTGCCTATCTGTATTTGCCATGCTAAATGTGTATTTGTACCTGCAGTAGTTGTAACTTTCTTGTGTTTGCCTTTATCTGTTTATTTGTCTGTGAAAATGCATGATGGAATTGGAGGTATGGAGGAATGGCAGTATAGGACTTAGATTTAAGGTTAAGTTAAGTTAGGATTAATATTTTAGGAAACCACCTTTTATGGCTTCTGTTAATACTTTGAGCTCTACAATCTGAGTGTCGCGTTCTAGGATTGCCTCTGCATTCCAGGACCTTATATTATGTGTGGCACCTTACCATACTGAGAACCTCCGTTCTCATTCCATACTATGTTGTTGTTTTTCAGATGCAGGTCGGGAGCCATCTCGTTAGGCGTCTGGACTCTTAAAGCGGAGGGTTACTGGATAGTGTGTTGTAAGATCCGGTTAATTAACGGCTAATTAACCCATAAATGAGAATTTATTCTAGAAAGCCAAAAATGTTATTTTTATGGCTTAATATGATAGAGGAAATTGAGACGAGAATTTCGGTACCAATTTTATAGAAATCGGACCAAGATTGGACCGAACGGGCCAAACCGGGCCAACCGGACCCAAAGTGGGCCCTTGGCCCAACTAAACTAAACCAAAACCCTAGTTTTCAGCACTCTCTCTCCTCATTTGAGACACTAAACACGCTGAAATGGAGGCCATGGAGGGAAGAACACTCTCTCAAGTTCTATCTCTCACTTGATCTTCAAACCACCATAACTTTTGATCTAGAGCTCCGATTGCCGCTCCGTTTGCGGCCACGCATTCACCGCGGAGAGCTCTACAAAACCCATACAATAATCTTGAGGTAAGCCACGTTTTACTGTTCGAAATTCCAGACCTTGATTTCGAGTTTCATGAGTAAAAATGTTGAGATTTTGGGTTCTTTGATGTTATAGGACCCAACTCTCTTGAAGAGAAGGTTAATCTTGTCTCTTTGGACCTTGGGTGTGGTAAGATTCTCAACCCTAGTGTAATTTGTTGTTCTATGAGTTTGGGCATTGAGATGTTGTGTATGGGTATGATGATTGTGGCTTAGGTTGTGTATATGTGAATATTGGAGCTTGATTGGTGATTTTGGAAAGCTTGGAAGAGGGTTTTGTGTGATAAAATCTGTTCTTGGAGGTGTTGATACCTTGAGAGCTTGAGGACAAGTGGTTTGGAAGTGCTCCGGTTGAGCTTGGGAAATGGCTAAGGTATGGTTTTAGTTTCCCGTATCTAATATGTAATGTGGTAGGAAATACTTAGGCTAGAGGCCCTAAGATAGGCATTGAATTGATGATGTTGTTGAATGGTTGAGATATATGATGTGATCATATGTGTGATTATGAATATTGATGCCTTGATTGTGTGATATGAGAAATGCATGTTGTGATATATGCTTGATGGATGATTGAGGTTGAATTGATGGGTGGTGCCATATTGTGGTGAGTATGATATTATGTATAATGATGGTTGATTGGAAATGGT